>NC_134499.1:42272128-42572128 GCF_040206685.1 Ascaphus truei
TGTCCATTTTAACATGGACCCCTATAAGTTTACACCTGCCATATTTCACAGCTTTCCAGCACAGCTGGGGTTAAAGAATTGCATAGCCATATTACAGAAATCATTCAACATTGCAGATGTTTACCATTAGCAGGGCAAGCATACAGTGTGCACATTATATCAAATGAATAATTGATATAGAAACATTGAAGTTGACATCAGATAAGGAGTACATGATTCACCTACAGCACAGTCCTCTATTCTGCTACTTATACCAGTACAAAGCCTTAGACCCCAATTCATGTATGGTGTATAATACTGGACATTTACTGTATTTGCCCCCACCACTTCTGATTGGAAAATGTTCAATGCATCCAACAGGCCTTTCCGAAGAAGTATGTCCTGACATTCCCTGTGAGCACAGGTCCCTTCAGTAACAATGCATGACCTCTTGCAGTATTCCCTTTTCTTTAATAACCCCTCTCCTTGCTTCTAGAGTTTACATAGTGAGAATCCTTAGCCTTCCTTGATACGTTTTATGGTGCTCACCATGCACTATATATCCGTTGCTTTTCTTTCTACTAACTCTATCTTATGTTGAAGATGTGATCTCTAGAATACAGTAATAATTTCCTCTCTGTGCAACAGGTAGCACACGGCTTTATGTTCTCACCTTAACAAACCCCTGTGTGGTTTCAAAAGGCTCATGCTTTCTAAGTCTGCAACAGAAAAAGAAGATATTATCCAACTCAAGCTTATACTATGTCAACTCACTAACTCCCCTCTTCCCCCTCTCCCTCCCTCACTCCCTCTCCCTCTCCCTCTCTCTCTCTCTCTCTCTACCACCCTCACTCCCACCCTCACTCCCTCCCACCCTCCCTCCCTGCCACCCTCACTCCCTCCCACCCTCACTCCCTCCCTCCCACCCTCACTCCCTCCCTCACTCCCTCCCTCACTCCCTCCCTCACTCCCTCCCTCCCTCCCACCCTCACTCCCTCACTCCCTCCCTCCCTCTCCCACCATCCCTCCCTCCCCCACCCATCCTCCCTCCCTCCCCCACCCACCCTCCCTCCCCCACCCACCCTCCCTCCCCCACCCACCCTCCCTCCCTCCCCCACCCTCATTTTAGATAATTTAGGGTGAGACTGTAACTCATGTTATTACCGAACAAATCATTTGATAAAAGAAGTATTTCAAGTATAAATTTCAAGCCTGGTTGTTATAATTAAGAAAATAAAAGCAGTTTATGATGTAATTTTAAAAATATATTTAAAGAGATTATACTATTACAGTAATCATATTGTACAGTATATTTTAACCAGATTCTTTATATGGGATATAGACCAGACATGAGATTCCCTGTGATACAACAGTAAAGATCACAAGAAGAGAAATGTCTGATGAAGAAATACACTGTACAAAAGATTGCCCCAGTATAGAAATGAAGAAACAAGAGACTAACTTTGGTTAGCGAGCTTTGGAAGTCAAAATCCCATATATAACTGCGCCAATGAGCATGTACACAGGGGTCCTGTAACCAGAGACCAAGATTTCTTTTGATTTTTTTTTTGTTATTTTTTAAAGATTCAGAAACCCACAGATTTTCTTTATAATTCCAAGTATTTTTCTGAATCCCCTGCATACCTCATATTTCCCCATATTTACTAAGTGGTGCTATGTGATAAGAGACCTCCCAGACCATTAATTTGAACGTCCCACAAGGTGTTTACTCTTCGGGCATCAGAAGGGGTTTATGGCATGGTAACACGTAATAAATACGGCTCATTGTCTGTTGGAAAAGGGATGCACAAACCATTGATCTCTGTGGTTAATTTGTTAAATTTGCTTTCTATTGCCCTCTTAAGAGAAGAGAACTGGTCACATTCAGGATATTCACAATAATGACAAACATACCAATCTCCATTTATAACCCTCAGTATGGAAAACAAGTCCAATATCCCAACATGTCAACACTTAAGTCACAATAATCTGTTTTCTTATGCAGCAAGGAATTATAAATAGAATACATGAATGCACGTGTGATTTCACGTTTATTGCTGAATGCACGTGCGATTTCACGTTTATTGCTGAATTCACTGCATTTCATTTTACACAGCTGTTGACTTGATGCAGTATTTTTCTTCCAATTGTATTTCTTTCTTGCAAAGCACACAGTAGAATCACTGCATGAGCTTGTGCGAGTGACCATTGAGGTGCCTGTGATGATAAATTACAGGTTGTATACCATATAGGGCGAGTGAGAAGGAGCATGCAGCAAATAAGCTGCTCTTTTAACCTGTGCTGTGTCTAGTGTTTGGCCAACTCCAGTCCTCAAGGGCCACCGACAGGTCAGGTTTTCAGGATATCCCTGCTTCAGCACAGGTGGCTCAGTCATTATGACGGAGCCACTGATTAAGCCAGGTGTGCTGAAGCAGGGATATCCTGCAAACCTGACCTGTTGGTGGCTCTTGAGGACTGCTTTGGATATACAGTACTGAGCTACATTTACCACTTTATAAATCTGTGATTTGTGGCATTATTTATAAGTACGTTTGTCTGAAGTTCTTCACAATTACAGTTCTTTATTGTGGTGTATGGGATATACCCAATCTAGGTCATTTACCGAACCCAAAGAATTTTAATTGATAGTATACTTAAAGGAATTATCTGTGTCTGTTCACTATACACACAGAAGCACCCAGCCCTGGATGCACAGAAGGCTGCAGACCTGTAGCATGCAGCATCTCCCACTCATATACAGTAAATAGCTTTTCTGTCTGGCTCTGGCCCTAAGTATTTTAAACTTTGTGTTCAGTCATATGCGCGGTTTTGTTTACAGTGATTGCAAAGAAATTATATTTCTAATGAGAATATGAACTTTGAGCCCTTTAAAGAGCAGCGTTTCAGAAACAGTTATGACATAGTTAATTAGGGTTACGGGCTCTGCACTTCTTTAACCCAGGCAGGGCTGGAAAGCTGTGTAATACGGCAGGGATAAGAAGCAAAAAGGTGACACTGTGCGCTCATTTGCATGTCATTACCCAGAATCCCTGGCTGCAGTGGAAGCACTGTGTGCTAGGAGATAATGGGGAAAGGCGGGCTGCAGACCTGTCTGAGACGTGAATGTGGTATTTGTATTCGCTGTACACTGTACGGAGGAGAGGGGTGCTGGCACTTTTTTGCTCACCATACTGTAAATTATTTTGTATCTGGTGCTACAGTTCATTGAATTGTTGCATCGATGGAACACTAAAGTAAGCTTTATGAAGCTGTGAAGAGTGTTGTTCTGGTTTTATGCTCCATACAATATCGGACTGGTCATTGACACTGTACGGCATGCTTTATTTAGTTTGCTTATATTGGTTATGGCAGCAGATTATGTTTTCAGCATATAGATTAAGGCCCATATTTAGTAACAAGTGCTGTGCCATAAAACTCCTTCTGCCCCAATCAAGTGACAGTGTTTTATGGAATAGCACTGCTTAGTAAATAAGCCTATTTGTCATTTATTTTCCCATTATTCATTGATTTATATGAGCTAAATTCTATGAGATACCTCTGCAAACGTATGTGTTGGGAAGAGAATAAGACGCAAAACATGGGAAGGTAAGGAATCCAATATATAATTGTCATGCTTTTGACTAGTTTGCGTTACAAACTTTACACATTAGAAATCACAGTGTTAAAAGGCATTAGAAGGATATTGGCTTGTTTTAGCTAACTCAAAGATCTGAGCCTGTAGTTTAAATGACTAACAGTGCAATTATAACGGTGAATCATGACTCCATGCACCTGACACCTGCAAGGAATGTTTGTGACAAATTATATATTTTTACCAAAGCGTTATGTTCATTGTGCTGATTTACTTCAAGAGTGCTCAATTTTACTGCTCACAGCTTATCTGTGAAAGTCTCGCAAACTGTGACATCTTCCGATTACATTCATAATTGATTTAAATTACAATACAATATATTTGTTGCATGATTTAACATTTTACTATACTGCAACATGTTAAAGCTCACTACAAAAGGCAAAGGAATACCTTAGGTGTATTTTATTTATTTCAGTCTCAGTAGAGAATGTATTATTATAATGTACAGCCTGGCTCATAGCTGCATAACCATACAGAATCTGATTGAGTTTCATTAAGTACTTGGCAACATTTTATTTTATTATTATTATTTGGTAATTTAGGTATTGCAAAAAAAAAAAAGAGAGGTCTAATTAGTGTTTAAATGTTTGTATTATCAAGCCCACCCCTCCCCCCCCCAAAAAGGACCATGACATGTGTTAGGAGGGGTTATAATGCCATCTAAATGGTGTGGTAATGCGCTTGTACAATGTTTATTTTAGTATAAGAAGTTGTTGTTTATTACACAACATTACCAGCAATCTTAATGGTGGTTCTAAATTAGCAAACATAGCTGCAAAAAGGGTGTTTCCATGCGAAAACGCAAACATAGGAATATTTAATCCAGAAAGTGTATGCGAATAAGGTTTTCTGAAGCCATTAGGGTTCATCTTATGAACACGGAATTTACTGCAGAGCGTTTCTGTCCAGTGTTGGTGCCTTGCACAAATCTCAGTTTAATAAATAAGCACTACAGATTTTAACTGTTGCTTTTTTATATTTCACTTTTACAGTTATTTAATGATGTTTGTCACATCCTGAGTACTAATTATAGAGCAATTTTGTGGAAGAAATCCCAAGGTAAACAAGCAAATAGAGACGGGTGAATTATTTGCAGACATGGTGTTTTTTCACAAAGTGTAAATATTTGCAGATTGATTAAAAAAAATTAGATTTGCTAACAGTGCCATAAAACATTTGTGAGAATATATGCCATTCTGCCTGTGGCCACTATTCTCACATTTGATTGACCCTGAAATATGGGTTATTTCTGTCTCCCCCTCCCTCTCCCGCCACTCTCTCTCCCACCCCTCTCTTTTCCCCTCTTCTCCCTCTCTCTTCCCCTCTCCCCCTTTCTTTTCCCCTCTTCCTCCTCTTTTCCCCTTCTCTCTTCCCCTCCCCCTGCTCTTTTCCCCCACTCTGTCCCCCCTCTCTTCCCCCCCCCCCCAAAACCCATATTTCAGGGTTTAAGAGAATGAAATGTTTAGGTTGGATCGAATACGTGAATAGGGGACACAGGTGGATTTGCACAAATTTGCACACATTTTTTTAACAAAAAGTTTGCAGGTGAATTGAATAAGAAAAAAATGCAAACTATTCACGGGATGAATTTTGGACACATTTGTCCATCTCCTTCTAGCAAAATACAGTATATTGTAGCATCTAGTTACTAGATTCTAGTATGTCCTTTTCAATACAATAAGACATATTCCGAATGTCTAAGTAATGATTATATTTTGGAAGCATTGTTAACCTAATGGAATAAATGTTTACATTGGAGATTGCACCATAGTTAATTTCAGTGTCCTAAAAAGAACCGAAACCCTTTAAAACAGGGGCGGACAACTCCAAGCCTCAAGGGCCACCATCAGGTCAGGTTTCAGTACAGTGGGCTCAATTAGCTGCTCAGTCATTATGACTGCCCCTGTGCTTAAGCAGGGATATCCTGAAAACCTGACCTGTTGGTGGCCCTTGAGGACTGGAGTTGACCCCGCCCCCCCTGTTTTAAAACAAATACATAAACAGTTTAAGCATCGGGGAAATTGATTCTTGATCAGGACCATGGACAGTGACAATTATTGCACAGAAAAGCAAGAGTGAAAGTAGACAGAACATTCCTCCAGTGACAGGGTTCTCTTAGATTGGTCCTTGATGCTCTTTTCTTCTTTCACTATACAATTTGCTTTTGCTCTTGTATTTTTGTTCTTCTATTCTATCTTTTGCTAGATAGCTGCAAATGAAAGGGGCCAGCATTTGAAAGTATTTACATCACTCACATTTGTCCAAAGTATAATGTGAACATCATTAATTATGGATGTGTTGTTTTAAAATAAGTGAATGGAAGTCACCATTTTAAATTCCCAGCATGAATCTTTGGCATGTACATAGTGTAGGTACAGAATTTGAAATAGCTGGAATAGCTGGAATAGCTGAAATAGCTGGTATAATTAAAGCCAACAACAGGTGTATTATTACATAATAGTTTAAAAATATATTGTTTTTATTGATTGCTGCTTTCATTTATTTGGAGGACTGACATTGAGGAAAAATCATGTATTTTTGGCATTGAAATCAATGATAGAATTGCTAAATTGAACAATCTGCTGAATTCCCAGATAACATAACACACCCCAGAATAGCGTATGTCACCACACACACACACACACACACACACACACACACACACACACACACACACACACACACACACACACACACACACACACACACACACACACACACTGTACCGGTGAGTAGCAGAGAGACCATTGTGTCGTGTTTATATGTTGTTGTCTTTGTGGATTTTTCCTACTTAGGCCAGTGTGACACCTCAGCATCTCTGCACTGTGCTTTCTCCCAGAATGGCAGGAAACCTAGGGTTCGCTTAGCAGGTTTATTATAAACAGGGCAAAAACAAACAAAATACCTAACTCCTCTCTGCAGCACTAACTAACACGTTGTTAGCAACGGTCTACAAGCTAGAGAGCTAAGCTCTTTCCCAGCCTCTGTCACTCTCTCTCATTTCCCCCATGTCACTCTCTCTACCTTCCCATGTCACTCACCCCCCGCCATGTCAATCTCCCCCCCCTTATCTTCATTAAAATATAAGAGAACTAAAGTTAATATAGTTGTACATCACTACCAGGCACTTATAATACTTAAATGTAACTGTTGGGGTTCAGATTAGGGCTTTAAATGTGTAACTCATTCTTTAGATACGCTCTAGGGTTTATTCAGTTTTTATTTCACTTTATTTATTGTTTCTATACATAACAAAAATGATCATGGATTGTATTTTCTAGTATTAAAGGCATTATGTCTTCTGAGACTGGATCAATAAAGGATTATGTAGGGACTAATTGTTAATATTTAGTTTTCATTATTGTTCCTTTTCATTTAAAATTACGACAGTCTACTTTGTGGTATGTGTGGTAGACATTTATTGCACTTTAGGGGATGTTACTACAAATGTCAGTATTGATCCCAGCACACACCCAATAAATAATTCTGAATGGGATTAAGCTTCCAAAAATGCATTTTTTCTAAATATATTTTAAAATAATAAATACGATACATTAGTAAGAGTTACATTTAATATAATAGAAATTAGCATTTCTTTGTACTAAATGAAATAGTTATTGATTATTATCCTCTGGATGATTTATTATACAGTATTATTTATTATTATTTCACATTTTCGCCTAAAATTAGCCCTTATGTAAGGTTACATTATTACAGCACTGTATGTGAGCTTTCACGGTGAAATCAGAACATTCTTGATTAAAGAACCATGGAATTACACTGTAAATAGTATATTTTAAACTGCAGGAAAGGCGGTATCTGCGCTTTCATACAATTCAATGGGTCTGTCCCAGGGCTGTAATTAGCCACATAGGATGGAGTGAGGCAGAAATGAAGCTGTCACAGGCCTTTGTTTTTAACACTTCCCTATACTTCTGGTGCAAAATATTATGCTAGACCTCCCATAAAAGATATGAATTTGTGTTCTAGCATTGATTGGTAATTTTATTAGTTCCAAGAGGAAGTTCATAATAAAATAAAAAATATAACTTGCATTTTTTGTGTTTGTTATACATCTTTGCTCTTCATAAATGACCTTCAAATTTAAATCCAATTCTGTTATTAATCATTCTGTCATCAAATGCCATTACCCGATGGTGAAACCATATGCAGCCTCTTTGAGCTCATGAAATTTGAGATAAAGGCCCATATATTTACTAAACAGAGCTATTCCACAAGACAAGTGCCACAAATCACCTTACCATTTCACTTGAATGGGCCATCTGATGCCGGAAGGGGCCATGTGGAACAGCACTGCTTGTCTTACTCCCTCTCCTGCCGGATTGAGCCTGCAGTGGGTGTGGTTATTTGATTGCTAACCTAACACACCTGGTTGGTTTGTGTGTCCCTCTTTAAAACAGAGGCTTGTAAAGAATCCTGAGTTTGCGTGTCCTAATCTGTTTGACCGGATAACTGTTTAATTTCAAGTGCTGGTTATAGTAAGTGTGGTATTAGAACCAGAAGGGGTTAGAGCTAGGAATTGAAACAAGGATTTAGGAGGGCTTGTAGACAGCAGGCTAAGCAATAGTGCCCAAAGTCATGCAGTAGCTGCAAAGGCAAACAGGATCTTATCTTGCATTAAATGGGGAATGGACGGAAGGGAAATAAACATAATTATGCCCTTATATAAAGCATTAGTAAGACCACACCTTGAATATGGGGTACAGTTTTGGGCACAACTCCATAAAAAAGACATTATGGAACTTGAAAAAGTGCAGATAAGAGCCACCTAATATAGGAAATGATAATCTGATTTATAAGGAGATGTTCGCTAAATCTGATTTGTTTGCATTAGAAAAGAGGCATGATACAAATATATAAATATATTCGGGGAGAATACAAAGCGCTTTCAAAAGAACTATTTATCCCAAGGACAGTACAAACAACACAGGGTCATACCTTAAGGTTGGAGGAAAGCAGATTTCACCAGCAACAGAGAAAGGGTTCTTTACAGTATGGGCAGTTACAGTGTGGCATTCATTACCCATGGAGACTGTGATGGCAGATACAATAGATATCTTCAAATACAAAGTATGGACATCTTTTTAGAAAGGAAAGGAATACAGCGATATACCAAATATGTATACATGGGAAGGACGCTGACCCAGGGAGTCATCTGATTGCCAATATTTGGAGTCAGGAAGGAGTTAATTTTTCCCCTTATGTTATATCATTAGGTCATATTTATCTGGCTTTTTTTGTTTGCCTTCCTCTGGATCAATTTACTGTAAGTACAAATATAGGATATTTTCAACCTCATCTACCTATGTGACTATGTAACTATGTAACATAAGATATATGCTGCACATGCTAAATTGTTAAATCTATATGTGAGATAACTTTTTTTTACATTTTTATGCCATCTTTTATAGATCATATGTCAATAAGAGTTTATATTCTTTAGTCTGATCAATGGGGATAGTGAAAATGATCACATACAGTATTTGTCACCAAGGGATGTGTAATCCATGTACCAGTTTTTGACATAGATTTTTCCATAAACAAAACACATTATTGACTAATCCATTTTTAGTATGATTCACATAACAATTCTATAAAGCTTACATTCAGCAAACAGCCCACTTCTATTCAATATGTTACAGGGATGAAAAATCCAGGGCACCTGGCCGACCAGGCTCCTCCCCCCCCCCCCCGGCACCTTTGCTGTGCGTAGTGATGACTGACATGATTAACAGGACAAATAACCAGCTCACTGAGAGGGGGGAGGGGGATAGGAGAGCAGTAAGCACCCCCTCCAACATAATGCTGACTCCTACAAACTCTGTCGGGCTCCTAGTTATTTTATATTTTTGTCCCCCCCTGAGTATGTAGATGAAGGTGTTTTCAGAAGATTTTGTACTTGAAGTGGGATCACTTTGTTGTTAAATGCTAAAGTGATAAGTTAATTGTATACTTAATACTGGTTCTCCAATTGCTTGTCAGTACCCTATGTATTTTAAACTGCTGATTATTGGGTATACCCAAAGGTATCCATTACAATGACACATCCCTTTCCAGATAGTAGTTAAGCACAACACCTTATTTCTTTTACTGGGAATGTATTCTACTGCTAAAGTATCAGTGGGAATAGACTGTTTCCCAATGAACATGCACCAAGATTATCTTAATTTAATACAATGGTATAATTATTAGAATCTTAGAATAGACTAATTCTGATAATGTTTTCTCCACATCCATTCAATATATATTATGATGAATAAACATCGTGATGTTATGTTGTGTTATATGGTATATTATGTTTACGATGGAGCGTGTTTCTCGGCATATTCAGAGAGCTGGTTTGTGACAACACACAAAAATATCGGATCCAAAAATACAGTTATAGCATCTCCTGGTTCCCCCCGGTAATGTGCGGGAACTTAATGAGATGGATTTGCAGACGGGCTTTGAATGTGGAAAGTAAATGTGCCGAATATTGAGTGGAGGAGCGTTCAATACCGATGTAGCCCTATGGTTGGACGCTATTGCCATGCCTAGTCCCTGCGGCGCCATACCCTGTACCGTGCGCATGAAGCATTTGCACGCGTTTTGCACACAATGTGACCGAGGGCTGAGCATGGAATTTTAGCGTTGTTTGGAATACCGACCATAAACACAAGTGGGCGATTGCGAGCTACAAGTAACGTACAGGTATTGTGTCTTCTGCAGGTGTGGCGACCCGCCACTTATTCTCGTTCATGTTCGCACAATCCTACGGTACCCTATACTGTAAACACACCTGCTAAACGAAGCATATGAGTAGCTCCGCAGCTAATACTATACACCTCATACATAAAGCTTGGTCCCCTGCAGACGCACTTACCAGAATGCCCTCCTACTGTTTCTGGACGTTCTTCCTACCACACACCCAAAGAATGGACAGGCGCTCCCACACTGATATTACAATATTAAAGTGGATAATTAGATGCAGGTGAAAGAAACTGGGTATACGATCCACTCAAAACCTCTGATGAGGAGTTGTTTCCAAAAGTCTCTAGTTCCAACGTTACACCTTCAGATTCCAGAAGGAGCAGGATCACCCCAGAATAGAGAAAAACACAATACAGTGCACACTCTGTATATAAATGCTGAAGATATGATGCTAAGCTTGGCCCATATGCCAGCCCACTTACTAGAGATAAAATCAAATAAAGCTCATCAAATCAAAGGTTGTAAAGTGTCTTCTTCTGCTGGTGTGCCTTTTGGATCCCAGGACTGTATGTGATCAGGTATGGCTGTATCCCCAAGTGTGGATGTTATCCTCAAAACAAGAAAGGAAGACATGGTGTATTCCAAAAGACACAAAGTTTTAGTGGGCTATTACACAGAAAACTCACACCTTGCGCAAATAACACAGGCAATAATAAACAGAGGGAGTGTGGGAGATGTAAGTGTCCACTTTGACGGTCTGGGGTACTCAGATGCTGCTTGGCTGTCAGCTCCAGCTCTCTGGGTCCTGCCTGGAAATTCCCTACTTCGCCGCTTCACTTGATTAACTCCCTGCACTCCCGGGCGTGTGACGTCACTTCAGATCAGAGGTGAGATATATGGAGGTGCAGAGGTGTGTAACGAAAGATCTGAGGTGAGATATATGGAGGTGCAGAGGTGTGTGACGAGAGATCAGAAAGGGATATATAGAGGTGCAGAGGAGTAAAACCTTATAAGTAAGGGTCATTTTATAGTTTATATGGAAATTAATAGAAAGTGAATTGTTTAGCAATAACATTGTTGATCTACCAAACTTAACTGATACTTTTCTAACTTATATATATTTTTTACATATTGTAAAACAGACAGTCAGAAGGCCTATTTATAATCCAAAAAAGACAAAGAAAGTGGATTCTTTATAGCCTAGTACAGAAGAAAGCTCAGTTTTTGGGACCAGCACAGATATACAGAAGAATATAATATTATTGGACTGTATTATGTATATCGTTGCAGAGAAGGTGTTTAGAATTCTTTGTCACAATTAATGTTTTTGGTAAGTGTGTTTGTACATGTTCCAGTTTTGTAATCGTTAATTAGTGGTGTAAAAGACTGCACAGTTATTTGAAAGAATTATATATATTTTTAAAATGGGATTTATACATGGGTATATTCATACACATACTGATACACATTAACACCTGAAGCGATGTTAACTTAGCCTGTACTTATTTATTTAAAATGTTTTCTTATCAGTTTGATGGAATAACTGTTGAATGTCACTCAGTATCCTTTTTTTTATGAAATAGCTGAAGCCTTTATTATTCTGCATTTTAACTGTGTCATAACATGTTCCAATTTGTGCAAATCTATGGTTTCCCCTACAACGGAAACTACTAATTAAACCCCATGGGCATTAAGCTATTTTTATGTTCTTTCATTTTCCAAATACTACTGTACATGGCTTATTGAAACCATGAAGTCTTTGGAAAATGAATGATTTTTGCTACAACTCTTACAGTAACCAACATTGTGTTTAACAGCATTAAAGAACATTACTTATATTATAATATTTTATTATATACTTTTTTATACAGTATATAAAATATTTTATAATATTTTCACTGATTTAATAAGCAATTCAGTAGGAATTATATATTCATGATAGTTGTGTGTTGCTGACCAAATGTGATTGTGAGTGTTTGGCGCTAACCCTCTAAAACTGCATGTTACTTTCCTACATGGAAAATGTAAATAAAAACATAAAGGAATGAGTAATATTGAGTTTTTTGCCCTTACCTACCAAGCATTGCTATGGATTAAAACAGCAGTCTGTGCGTATCGACATTTTTTGGCATTGTATTTTTTTCCCGTTCTGTTTTTATCTGATGCTCCGTTCAGGAGATAAAAGCATCACAGATATTATGTGTCTGGGAGGATAACATGCAGCTCTCCCCAGAGCTCAGTGCCGTGTAACCATGGTAACCTCAGAAGCCAGCAGCGCAGAGCATGTTTAGAAGGCAAGATACAGATGTAGCCATGCTGGCTGTCTTCCGCGGCTGATGGGTCGGGGCTAGGAACCAAATGCCGGTCCCCGAGATCAGTTCCAAGCCCCCCGCAGGGCTGGACGCTTTGCTGCCCTGGGAGAGAGCAGTGCTCCGGCCTTGGAGTGCGTACTCTCCCGGAAGGTGGGCGTGTCCGTCCCTAGCTCTACATTGTTCCTGGTCACAGCACCTGGGTAGCCCCCTGACCCATTGTAAGCCTGATACACAGCCATGGTCACTGACCCAGTCACATAGATCAACCAAAAACAATTGTAAAACACATATTAGTAGGGTTGGGGCTCTCTCCCACCATACAGTGGCACGCTAAACCCGTCACAGAGGGCTGCCTTATTGGCAGCATGCAGACTTTATTATGGGTGTCACGCTGCCCTGGTGTCACAAGCACCAACAGAGTATTTTCATTCTCAGATCAGTTCTAATAGAGTGTAACCAGTCCTCCCAGTAATAACAATGGTCAGCCGCTACCAGAAAACATTGCTATATTGGAGGAATCAATTAGTACTTCAGTATTACGTGATTCCTTTTTTCTCTGGACTAGCAATTACTATTTAAGGAGATGTTTTTGAGAATTCTTCTTCCTTGCTCTGGTTAAGGAGTACTGTACGGTTCTTACAAATGGTTTTCTGATTTTAACACATATGCAAAAACCAAAATAGCAATCTAACAAAAGAGGGACTGGCAGATGGAGAGCGGAGTGGTAAACAAACAGACATGGCAATGAATGGAACAACGAGAGATCTGGAGAATCGAGCATCTAGCAGCGGAGGGAGGAGAACTGAATGGGGAGGGGGGAGTATCAGAGAAACATTACAGAAACCTCCGATGGTGTGTTAGAAACCCCAGATCAATATTTAGTGTCACAGAGCATTCTCTTTTTGAGTTCATATGTTTTTCGTTCTTGGGCTCTGTTGAACATCCCTTAGACCAGGGGGCTCAACTCCGGTCCTCGTGATTCCCAACAGGTCATGTTTTAAGGATATCCCTGTGACCTGGCCTGTTGGTGGCCCTTGAGGACTGGAGCTGGCCACCTCTGCACTGTACCATTATGGAAAATTGTATTTTGATCAATGTCCCATTGTATGTTTTTGCTGAAGATGGGATATCCTTTAATCCTTTAAATCTGACCTGTTGTGGGGGTCTTGACTGGAGTTGAGCACCACTGCCTTAGACTTAGGATCTGGATGTTTTTGAAAAATGATGTCCCACTGCAGTATCTTTCTTCCTCGTGTTATTGTGTGTCTGTGCAGGTTGATTCTAGTTTGTAGTTTTTAGCTCGTTTCACTGATGTAGCATTCTTGTTCACATTTGCTGCATATATACTACATTCCTGGATGTTCAGCACTATGGTCCTTTAAAATTGAATGTTCTATTTGTGTGATTTGATGTGGGATATTTGCATCAATTGCATATATAGATGTAGAAGACATAATTGTACCTGGTACCACAATTCATTGTGCGCTATTTAACAAGAGTGCTATTAAAAACAAACAAAAAAAAACAATGGATGACTTCCGGGAGACATGTTCACCAATATGGCTGCTTAGCTTTGTCTCTCCATCCGACCGTTCACTATCTGCTGGCATCCTCCTTTTCGGACCACAAAAAGTCTGCAAAAACAGTGCGAAGGTGCAGATCAGAAACGGAGCTCTCCGAAAAGACCTATATTGTCTAATTTAGGTCTACCCGAGTAGTCCATTTATACTTTTTAAAAGTGAGGCCTACCTCGAGGCCTTGATTCCAGAGCAGACTTTGGTGGGACTGCAGGAGGGCCACCGAGAGTGGGAGAATCGAGCTCTAACATAAATAAGCTCCTGTATATGTAGTCGGCCTGTTGGAAAAACCCTGGTTATATTTTTTCGCAGTATATGTAAACCGCTGCAGTTGTGATGGCGTCAGGAGGCATTGATGTGAGGTCAGACAGCGCTATGAGAGGAGGAGATGTACTTGCAGGAGATAAACACAGGCTTCAGAGGGCACTTATTGATAGAGCTGCTTCTACCAAAAGGGAGGTTGACTGCCTGATACAAGCTATTATGAAACCCATTAACCATTTCTTCTCCTCCTGTAAAAAAGAGTTTGCTGCATGGAAAGGCATTCTATCCCAACTGGGCGGAGCTGTCTGAAGCATAAGAATCAACCTCGCTCAAAACTCAGTTACCAAGATTCACTACAAGTACAAAATCCTGTCTTTGAATATGGAGGTGAAAATAGCGAAAACAGCCTGAGTTTCCTGGGCCGCGACAACCCATCAAGATCACAAAATAATCAATGACTTCTCTCACCTGTATATGGGCGTCTGGATTTCTGCATCCCTGGCTATAACCATATTATTTAGTAAGAACAAGACTTCAGTATACACAGGTCTATTAACCGGTACAACACTATGGGCCTCATGCAGTAAGCGACGATTATGTGAAATCGGCAAGCTTATCGATTAGTCATGTTATTGGCGTTTTTCCCTCTCCGTATGCAGTAAGTGCCGAATACATTCAAAATCAACCAGAAAACAAATCCGCCCACTCTCACGATGATGAGCCGATCACACACAGGTGTATCGGCGTGCGTGGCGGGGTGCTGTTAGGTTGCACAATCACAAATCTTGCTGAATCAGGCGAAACAAGCATGTTTTTGATTGCGCGCCATATTTAAAGGCAACGTGTACTGCTAATCATTCTCTGTGTTGTTGGGAGTGAGAGAGAGAGAGAGACGCACAGAGCTGGACGATTGAAGATTTGCATATTGACTGAGAGACTTGTTGTGTATTGGGTGAGCTTTGTCCTTTGTTGTTTTGTTTACATCTTTGTCTTGTTTTATATGTGGAAGTGGGTCGTGTGATTGCCTGTACATTTCTTGTCTGTTTTTTGTGAGTGCTGGAAGTATGCCCGCAAAGCGTGGGAAGAGTGATGCTGGTGGGAGTGGGAGTGCTACTCGTGGGAGTACGCGTCGGAGTGAACGTACTGTTCAGGGGAGTGATGTTGCTGGTGCACCGAGTGGTGTTGCTGGGAGTGGGAGTGCTGTTGCTGGGAGTGGGAGTGCTGTTGCTGGGAGTGTGAGTGCTGTTTCTGGGAGTGGGAGTGCTGTTGCTGGGAGTGGGAGTGCTGTTGCTGGGAGTGGGAGTGCTGTTGCTGGGAGTGGGAGTGCTGTTGCTGGGAGTGGGAGTGCTGTTGCTGGGAGTGGGAGTGCTGTTGCTGGGAGTGGGAGTGCTGGTGCTAGGAGTGTGAGTGCTGGTGCTAGGAGTGGGAGTGCTGGTGCTAGGAGTGGGAGTGCTGGTGCTAGGAGTGTGAGTGCTGGTGCTAGGAGTGGGAGTGCTGGTGCTGGGAGTGCTGCTGGTGGCGCAGTTGCTGATGGGGTGTCTGGTGGTGGCGTGCTTGCTGGTGGCCAGCTTTTGGAGGCTCTTCCATTGGAAGAAGGAGAGTCCAGTCAGCACCAGCCAAGCTCTGACCCTAAACCTGCTCGGAAAAAACGTGTGGAGAAGCCACGTAATCCTCGCTTCAATGACCAGGAAAATAGGGCTCTTGTCACTGGCATTCTGGAGCACTATGACAGTCTCTATGGACATTTAGTAGGTAAGTGTAACTTTACATTTATTATTCAAATACATGTGATCCTAGGTCATCTGAGTTTTGTTCATATGCAAATATGGGTACACAATATCTTTCTATGTTCATTAGTGTGGAAACACAGCTTTTTATCATGCCTTACAAGGACAAATAAACACAGGCGGTCAATTTGCCAGAACTGCATACAATATGAATGCAACCTTGCTTACATGTATAGGTTTAGTAGTGAATGCTCATGTGCTGCACATATTACACATAAAACAGCATGTTTGCTATCTCTTGGAACAGCTAGCAGTGTAGGAAACTGGTGCTTATATTATTATTAATTTACCTCATATCTTTTATATGTTTTTCAAGGGCGGACAAGTGCAGCAAGCAAAAAAGAAATGTGGGACACAATAGTCATTGGTGTCAATGCCTGTGGGAATAGTGTCAGGGACAAGTATCATTGTCGGAAAAGATTTGATGATATTAGGTCCAAATTGAAAAAGAAAATACAAGACCAACGCGTGCATGCTACTGGCACTGGAGGTGGGCCCACACCACAACGTCTCATATTGACTCCATTGGAGGAGCTGCTTCGGCCAAAATTACTTACCGTCGTCGTGGAAGGCTTGGCTGGTGACCGTGACATTGGAATTTATCCGTCACAATTTCCAGCAGGTGATAAATATTACTGTACTAGGCGTGTCGTTGCTTACAGTTATTTTGCATATTTACACTGCTTTTTATACTGTCTTCACAATATAAGCATACCTGCATCTATATATGTATATGTCTGATTCTGTATATATATATCTCAAAATAGACATATATGTAGTAGTCCTACTAAAAGCAGTAACTAATATAGCACGTGCCATTGCGTGCTCATTTACATGTGAATTCCCAAAATGCATAGCTGCAGTGGAAGCAATTGATGGTGGGCGAAGATGGGGAACAACAGGGTAGTACACATGTGTAACACATGTTCATGAGAAATTATTAGTAGCTACAGGTACAGAACAGAAATATGTATCATATTATTGTGTATTTTATTGATTTTACTCCGACAAACATGACATTACTGCCTATTTTAAGCATGCATCAAAGAAATTGCATGTAACGGCCTACAAACATCACTGGCACTAACACATCTATAGTTGCTTATGAAAAGGTCCATTTTTGCTTTATGTCATATACAGACAGCATAATGAGGCACACGTATCATATGTTATGTCATTGTTTTCATAACTTAAACACTGCAGATGACTACTTAGCTCATCTACCATTGTGTTAAAGCAGCTGCAATTAATATCTCATCACAGCATACACTTCAACAGAGGGGGTGGGGTTCAGCACACACACTAATTACAGCCTCATTTCACGGTCAACTTAGTTCACACCATTTGCACCTGTTTCAAGTCATTGAAAGGTGTGGCTGATTAGGCTTTTTGGGGAAGGGAATACCTTTCTTACAACCTGAATAGCACAACTGAAGTTAATCACACTCATTTGAAAGCTTAACTCTAGCTACTAAATGCCCCAACAACTCATTACTTATCAAAGCGTACGTCACACATTAGTTCACTCATATCTATAGTTGAACTACTATGAAAGACACATTATCACACACTGCATGTGTTGTCTTGTTGAGTCACAGCCACATTCAGGTGTGCCACATCTTCGATTAATGTACCACACATATCCTCTACCAAAAACAACACTTTTTGCAATATGACCACCTTCATGATAACCATTGTGAATGGTCATCTCATGATAGTTATGTACATTATGATACTGATATCACTACACAACATATGATTTTTAGGTACAAATTTAATGTATTTTTCCTCACGCATTACTGCAGAACCATAGTATGTTGTATGTTAGGGAACTCAAAAGTTCTAAGTACACAGGCATGTACATTGTTATTACAACTATTTATGTTCACTTTCACACACACATTTTGGGTTAAGGAAATGATGCTGTTAGATACTCATAAATACAGAACATACAATAACTGTTTGTTCAATATTTACACATGTAAATGTAAAACTAATGTTATTGTTATATATAGTTGCCCCTGGAGGACATGTGTCACCTGAGATGGAACAAGTGTCTTCACCTGGGTCAGCCAGCTCAACACTACTAGAAGGTGAGTGTATCATTTGCTGGCCATATAATATGTGCTCTTCTATATGTTATGTTGTCATGTGCATTATTTGTTTTGCACATCTTCTTTAAATAGGATTACTTAGTGTCAGTGAAAATTAAGTGTAAGGCAACATGTATTGTGTTAGTGATGTTAATTATCATGTAGGACTTCTGAGTTTAGAGCAACTTTTCATTCATTCATATTTCATACTGAGTCCAAACATTATTCGTAAGTCAAGGTAGTTTTTAATGAGGTTATAAAACGTATGCTAACATGTTAGGTGTTACTTAGGACACAGTACAATTACATAGTAACACAGCATACATTAACATGCCATTTAATAATGTGTACATTTCTTTTTAGAACATCATGGTGATGAGGATGATGAGTATGATGAGGATGACGCCACAGAAGAGACTGAAATACAATCATGTGACCATGAAGAGGTGCCAATAGAAACTGTTGTACCGCCAAATCGTCCATCAACTTCCACATACGATGCAATTGTAGCTTCAGAGGGAAAAATAGTGGACGCAGAAAATCGTCGCCATTCAGACATGATGACAGTGCTGGAAAGGATGATTGGACTGCAGGAAGAAACAGTATCACAATTGGCACATCTCCACAGAGTCTTCATTGAAGTGCCTAAACAGTTGCAAAAAATCAACACCTCATTCGAAGCATTAGTTGTTCAGCAAACACAAGCTAATTACTGGAGAATGACTAATGTACCACAATTCAACACCTCCCAGCCAGGATCTGTTCATGCAGGTCAGTTTTCACCACATTCATCTGATATTCATTCACCAGGCCCAAATGTTACCGGTCAAGTAGCAGACATTGCTGTGCAGGTTCCTGATGACATCCTACCGCTGCCATCTGTACAAATTCAGCAGCAGACACCTACAAAGGAGGCGACAAAAACAAAACAAGACACACATGAAACAGACCAACCATCACTTGTGCAGTGTCTACCAACTTGCTCACATGTGTCACTGGGCACAAGCCCTGTCCGTGAACAGTCACTACCCAAAAGCCCTGTAGGTGAGTCGCTGCCCAAAAGCCCTGTAGGTGAATCGCTGCCCAAAAGCCCTGTAGGTGAGTCGCTGCCCAAAAGCCCTGTAGGTGAATCGCTGCCCAAAAGCCCTGTAGGTGAATCGCTGCCCAAAAGCCCTGTAGGTGAATCACTGCCCAAAAGCCCTGTAGGTGAGTCACTGGCCACAAGCCCTGTAGGTGAGTCACTGGCCACAAGCCCCGTAGGTGAACAGTCACTGGCCACAAGCCCTGCCCGTGAAGTGCCAGAGGCCACTCAAAGTGGCTCTGTTGTGCCTAAAGTTGGTGGCAAAAGAAAAAGGAAAATTCAAGAGACAACAAGCAGGCCTGTTACTCGCTCGCAAAAGGAACAAAAAAAATAAATGTTATAATTCAGAAAATATGTCTTTGGCCTTGTTTTGTTGACTTCAGATTATCTAATTACTATTGTATGTATGCTGAAGACTGTGTTGTTTCCAAACTTTCAACTATGTTCTTGTACACGTGAAGTTTTGGAAATGTTAACACTCATAATTAATTGTGTTATAAATATTTATGTTGTAATCGTCTGTTCAGTAATGGTCCACCAGGAGCCAGTTGCTAAGTTTAGAGAAGCTGCCATTGACTTTGCAGCAAAACATTGCATTTGGGTGTGTTAATTGATGTAAGAATTGCATATGCATATTAGTCACATGCAATTATTAAAACACCTAAGTAAGTGCAAACATCTTTCTTGTACGTGTACAGCAGGATTATGTGTAAATTATTACTTACCTTTGCCTTGCTTGGCCATTGTAATTTTGTCCTTTAATCAGTTGTGTGTTCGTTTCTATAACATCTCAGAATGTATAATAATATATATACACACACACACACACTGAGTGAGTGTGAGTGTGTGAGTGTGTGAGTGTATATATATATATATATATATATATATATATATATATATATATATATATATATATATATATATATATATATATAGTACTATATAAACTGGTATACACAAACTAATACACTTCATGCTTCCTTGTGAAAACACTATTTTAATAATACAGGCCTAATGTTTGAGAAATATCCTAAGTATGAGACTCTAACAGTATTGTGCTTAAACAAATGTTTATTACTTAATTCAATCATGTTTCTCACCATTTAAATAGGTTTCATACAAGGTATACTTAATGCCATCAATGTTGTGTGTACTCCTGCAATATAAAAAAAAATAAAATATTATATATAAATATATATATATTTTTATAAGAGATATATTTATATATATATATATATATATATATATATATATATATATACACACGTATTTAAACTCATGCAGACAGGGAGTTAACCAGACTTTCACATACACACAGAAATGTAAGCGGGGAAAAAACATTTCTTTTTGCAGGTGTGTTTTTACTGATATGCCTGGCTAAGAAATATTTTCACACACTGGTCTTTGTTAGTTTTCAAAAAAACACTATGTGAACGCATTCACAGTCTAGGGATGTTTTTCACAAACGAGATAAAAGAAGGAGAAATGTTTCTCCCACAGTCCCATATCACGAACCACAACTGTTAACCCAATTAGACAAACAAATCCAATTGGCGTTTGAAATAAGGAGTCAAAGTAGTTACTTTTGTTGACCTTGACAAGGAAAAACAGGAGTTTGTTAGCCATTCAGCACATTCATTTTGATGAGCAAATAACACAGACCTGCACACAGCTTTTGTGCTACTCAGACATGGCTGATGAATTCGTTAACAATATTAATCCCCTTTTAGGGTATAAGTACATGATCTGTGAAGCCATCTTGAACAGTCGCGGACAGAAAGCAAGCACACGCCAAATCGATGATTTCATTCGAGCAAAATATCCTTATTACCAAGACCGTAAGCATGCACGGAATTTTAATTCCTCAATAAGATTCACTTTATCAAGTAATGACTTTTTTGAACGTGACCAGGATAAGCTACAACACACCTATGGTTTCTGGAAGATTGCCCCGGAAAAACAATTTATCCTGAAAGACGGCACTTATATTGTCGTGAAAGGCATATTTATTCCTAATGGCAATAGCAATGTATCCGCTACTACTGATCCGTTTGAATCGATACGTGCTGCAATATCTGCAGCCTCCATTCCTGAAACCCACATTGTACAAGAACAAAAGTACTATGATTATGTACCAAGCCTTTCAGCTGAAAATGCATTGGAATGGGAACCGGAAGAAATGAACCTACCTCCCGACCAATTATTTGAAGAAAGCAGTGGCGATTCCTATGAGCGCATCCTGGAGGAGATATGTGCCATACTGGATTCAGCGGTTGGGTTAAGCGTGGATGAAAATGCCTTGCATTTCTGGAGCGACCAGTTGCAGCCAGGCGAAGAGTTAATTCTAGAAGAATGGTAAATATAACAATCGTTATGCGTTGACTCTGCGTTTAAATTTTTTTTTTTTTTGTAACCACCATTTTCACTTTCAATGCGTGGATACAGCGTAACATTGCAGACTGCATAACATGTAGCGATCACAAACAAATTGTTTCCTAATACAATATAGTAGGACCTGAAAGAGTAGTACACATTGCTGACGGAATAAATATACGTACTTTCCTATCCCTTTAAACATATTAGCAACATTTTACCATTACTCTAACACATACCTGTTTTGTTATCATGCAACATCTACAACATTGAAAACCGGGTCCACCACGTATGACGTGGGACCCTTGTCATGGGCCAAGGCGTCCTTAAAAAGGATTAGTGATGTAAGTCCCGCCCCCAAGCGACGTGCGCGCCTCAAAGCCTATTGGCTGTCATGTTTTGTTATAGTAACGGTAACTGCAGTGTGTGATGCGTGCGGCTCAGTGTTTGTAGGCGTACCCTGGGCGTTAGCCGAATGTTAATTGAGTGGGAGGAGTGTTAGCGTGCGTTTCACGCTGGCTTAACATGACGTCACACGTATTGCATTTGCGCATTGTGTTATCGGCCGTGCTTTCTGTTCAAACACGTCTGTTTAAAAAGAATACAGATGTACTCGTTTAGAACGAATGTAGTTTCGTCTTCATTGTATTTGAAATAAAGATGTTATGTTTACTGGTATTTTCAACATGTATTGAACGCACAACGTACGCTTTGTTTTGCGCATGCGCTAACAGTTAGTGGAGCCAAGCGTGAAGTGCGTGCGCACACAAAGATGTGCGCGCACATCTTTCAGTATACAGGCAACGTTCACTTCTTATACATAGTTATGCCTGCTACAAATTTAAAGAAACATTACATACTGATGAACAGTTTTACTTCTAACATATAAGTGACTGACGTGTGTATCTACACAATCATATAGAGCTGCGTAACGCGTTGTCACGGATGCATATCTAGTAAGGTGCCATCTTTGACCATCATGTGTTTGCTGTATTTCAGAGATGTCGGGGAAGATACAATCGGATCAATGTATGATTTCAGAAGAGTCTACCTTTATATGAGATGATTGTGAGGAGGAGCCACCGACTACTATACTACATATGGAACTAATTTTATATTGCTTGCAGCGCTTATTAACAAACAATTAAAAATGTGATACCCTTATGCCTATATTGCATAAGCACTTAATTAACATAATGATGTTGCAAAAGAGTGCCTCATGAATTTTTATTGAGTGTTCTTTAATGACTACTAACATTTTATGACATGGTGTGTTTTATATATAACAACCATTCCCACTCTGCTAACACATTTGTGTATTATAATATGTAATGGAACGTATGACTGTCGAAACTATGTAACAATAATAATAATAATATGAGCATGTTCATGTATAGGGCTGCTAGTTGTACGCAGCGATTTACAGACACATGTTTCAGCCTGAGGTCCCTGGCCCGTGGAACGTACAAATGTTTTTTTGCCGCATGAGGCACAGGGAGATAAAGTGACTTGGCCAAGGTCACAAGGAGCCCACACCGGGAATTGAACCAGACTCCCCTGCTTCAAACTATCAGTGCCAGTGTGTGTCTTTACTCAGTGAGCCACTCCTTCTCCCAATGTAAAGGACACTTACAACCAAGTAGCCATTTATTTTTAAAATCTCTTGTTACATGGGTATGTAGATAAAATGGTTTGGGACTGTAGCAAATAATGTTACTGGCCAGATGTTATGGTCCCCTCCAATGCATGATGTTCTGAATATGACATCACCATCATGTTATGATGTACGTTTCTGTGTATATTTCATTAACCTAACTAACTATAGTTTACTGTGTTTATTAATCGTTTAGAAATACATAGTATAGTCAATATGATGATATAAGCTACCATAATAAAGCTGGTGTTATCATTTGTCGGTGTTATACATGGATCCTACACCAATTGATAGAGACACAAACAGTTGTCTTAAAAAGTGTGTCTATGCTAGTGATGAATGTGCTCCCGTAAGTAAACAAATAAGTACAGTTATCCCCTTTTCTCCAACCACCTCTATATTACATTAATGGAAATTATAAGGAAACATACATAAAATGTGATGAAATGTGAGTAATCATTTTGTAATACAATGCACATGAAAGCTCAAGAGTAGCTAAATGCATATACATGATACAGAAAGTACATATATGTAACATTTGTGTTTAAACCAATATGTTGGGTTTTTAGTTCCAATAATTATAGGAAGATTGAGGTAGCCACATCTTATGAGAGATGTCAGCAAATATACATACCATGATCAGTCATACTGGAGATATACCTATAATGCAAAGGAACAATATATAAATTGCAAACATTGACATGCCATCTTCAGTACCGTAAACAACACAGCAAAGTGTGTATTTGGTGTTAAATGTACAACACCATGTATATTTCATGACATTCAAAATGTAAATCAGCCTGGTGTACACATCATATGGATGTACATGTTACACTGCACCAATAACATTGTATGTAAGCATACTAGAAGCATGAATGATTATGGGCATAATATGTGTTTTGTCTTAGCATAAGGAATAACACAATGCTAAAATATTATTGCTTTGTTACCCAAGTTGTATTCACATACACACAACTAAAGTACAATTGAAGAGGGATTATATAACCTGTGCAACAATAACATACCGGTGCCACATCCCTTTGTGCACACAGCAGAGAAAAGAAAGGTGTGCAACCCATATTCATCTGTGTCCTAACAGAAGGTTATATAAAGAAACATTATTGTTAATATAACATAATTAAACTATAAAAGTAGTACTAGGAACATATGAGTTTGTACTTACAAGAAAAAAATGAATTGATGAGATTCTGTCGTGTCTGGCCACCACTGGCTGTTTGTTCATTTTCAGCAGCTACATGGGTGGGATGCTCGTCTACCAAAGCCTCAGCTAGGTCTGACTGTACATTGTGCCTGAGTGCAACATTGTGCAAAATGCAACAGGCAAGGATAATATCAGACACTTTTTGAGGCTTGTATAGAAGAGCCCCACCAGTTCTGTCCAGACACCTAAACCTGGTCTTGAGTAGGCCAAATGTCCTCTCTATAACAGATCTTGTAGATATATGGGCTGCATTGTACCTGTCCTCTGCTTCAGTTTGAGGGTTTAGCACCGGAGTCAAGAGCCACGGCCTAATTCCGTATCCTGAGTCACCTATAATGAATGGAGCACACATAAGCTGACATTAGTGATCAAATTGTACAATGCCAACATTCCTAAATCAACATGTGTTTTGTGTTAGAACATGTAAATATGTACTCACCCAGCAGCCAACCAGGTTCAAAATGTCCCTCTTCGAACGCATGGAAGACTGAAGAGTTCCTCAGGATAGAGGAATCGTGACTGGAACCAGGGAACTTGGGTACCACATGCATTATCCTCATCGTGGCATCACATACCACCTGTACATTGAGTGAATGGTAGTGCTTCCGATTGCGGTACACATGCTCACTCTGACTAGGTGCAATCAAAGCAACATGTGTGCAATCGATTGCACCCAGCACAGATGGTATCCCTGCTATATTATAAAAGCCAGTCCTGACTTCCAGCCACTCTGTTGCCTCTGTAGGAAAATGAATATAATTCCTAGCGCGTCTATTGAGTGCATAGAGAAACTGGGTCAAGGCCCGCGAGAATGTAGATTGCGAGACCCCGCCCACTATGCCCACAGTTGTCTGGTATGACGCGGAAGCAAGATAATGTAATGAGCACAGCATTTTAACAAGCCCAGGGACTGCACGACCTCTGGCTGTGAAAAAATCTAAATCCCCCCTTATCTCCTCATAAAGAGCTAAGATTGCTGCTGAACTCAAACGATAGCGACTTACAATCTCCTCCTCACTCATCCCATCTAACAGGGTTCTCTCCCTGTACAGACGCGGACGAGGCACAAGTTGTCTCCTCTGTCTTCTCCTCTGATCTCCTGTCCCTCTACCTGTCCCTCGGCCTGTCCCTCTCCCTGTCCCTGTCGTATCCGCGTCACTGTCACTGTCCCTCGGTGTGTCCCTACCTTGCCCTATATCATTCTCTTGATCAGCAAGCATGTCATAGAAAAGAATGTTCCTGCGTCTCCTAAACATTCGCAACATTTTGAAATGAGTAGCTGTGAATGAGCAGGTAATGTGCGTCCTTTAAATAGGTATGTGATGATGTCAGGTGACATAGTAAAATGCAAGGTGTTACATTAACATAATAAAGTACTTCTGTGGCAAGCTGTGTGCACTTGTTGTTCTAAGTATTTGTTGTGTGTATTCTGCAGGGAATGATGATATTTGGCAATGATGTGACGTGAAGCTTTGTACAAAGATTGCTTGCAAATAAATAGTTGCATGTGCAATGCATGTAACACTTGTGAACGCAAGAGTCAGTCATGTAATGAGACAAAAAGGCTGAGATTGACGTGGGAAAAGTTTTGTGTAACATGTGTAATTATCCATGTTATTGTGACATGTTGGCAACAATGAATAGTCGTGTGCATATGCATGCATTTGTGTAAGGAGGATAGTTGGTATAGAATGAGTTTACAAGGTGTCCCAATGATGAATTACTGTACATGTGTGTATAAGTTAGGTTGAAGTGCTTGTAATGCAACGGTTACAATGTAAACATGCAATGTGATTGAGCGTCCAATAAGTGACGTCATGAAAATAGGGAGGACCCAAAAGTATATGTAAACATGAGAAGACAGATGTACATGAACGTTTAAAGATGCGTGTCACATTACAAGCATTGTGTAATGTAAAGGAAGATGAATATACTGTGTATGTGTGACATGTGTGACATGTGTGACATCATGTAAATAATTGTCGCTGAGTTGAGTAAAATGTGTGATATGATGTGAGGTTCTCCTTTAAGAGTGTAGTATAGTATTTTCCCTTGCCACATCATCACATGATGAGTAATGTGACCCGCAAATGCTGAAAACATGTAAAAGTCGAATGTTATGCAAATAAGACACATCAGCTGTGACACAATGCAGGGAATGCCCCCACACTGTAATGCAAATCCCCCTTGTATTGTGAGCAATGAAACGTAAACAGTACTATACTGTTATACGTCCCCGCTCCATTGACTTCCATTGATGTACAGAAGATGTTTTTTTTCTAAGTGCCGTTCCGGCAGCCTTAGCGATCGTTCTCCCGTCCAAACTGCCAACTTTAGTTGGCGGGAGAAATCGGCCATAACATCTCAATTTCGTAGTGCCGATCAGCCCCGATAAGCTGTTTTTTTTTGTTGAATCCAGCCGATTTAAAAAAGTGGCGATCAGTGTCGAAAACAGGCTTATCGGCAGGCGACTGGCCATAACCAAATTATCGGCTCCGAAACCTGGCGATATGAAGCACTTATCGGCGCTTACTGAATCTCAAACCCAATTTTGGCTATAACATGGCCATATTTCCCTTATCAACGCTTACTGCATGAGGCCCTATATTTGAATAGAATTATAATGGGGCATGTTTAGTAATATGTGATAGCCATTACTAATAATACTGTACATTTGAAGGGTCATTAAAGATACATAGTGGCACTTCATTTTAGTGAAGATACCACAGATGGTCTCTTGATTGTGATTTCTATTCTGCGAGTCCTGAGAGAATGTATATTCATACCATACAATATCTGCAGTGTAAAGAGAAGATGCACATATTCACATATTCCTGATTTGTATTGCGCCAGGGTATGCCCCTTAGTAAAAGGAACAAAATCGCTAATTTAAACGCATGTCTTGTTTTCATGTTCCCATAGTCAAGATCAATATTAATCGTACAATTTACAAGTTAAAGCTAGAAGCCATCTCTCAGTCGGCCATTAAATATTTATAGTGCAGCTTTTTAGCAGCATGTTTGAAGTTGTATCCAATGTGTCGCTCAGTGGGATATTTGGGAGATTGATAAACTTCATTTGTAGGTATGAACACTCAAAATGCACCAACACTGTCACGTTCTAAAGTTAATATACCAGGGGACATGTATCAGGAGGTGCAACTTGCTCCAAAACTCAAACATTTACATCTGCGTCAACTTGTGTCAGTAGCACACAGGGGCACAAACAGAAATCTCGGGACCTAGGACAAATGAGGGGACAGAGAAGGTATTCGCCTCGAAGGGGGAGGGGTGGAGGGGGGGGGGGGGGCAGGAGAATGAGATACGGGAACACTGGGTGGAGAGAACATGGGAGGGTGCACACTGGTGCAATTTGAGGCTGACACTCCTCACAGCCCCTGTTTAGCTTGAGGCTCCTCCATCCTGCTTAAGAACTCGTTGAATGTAACATATTAGAGGCTGTGTATCACAACGTAAAATGACAGGGTGTCCAATGGCACAGGTTACATTAATGTCTGAAATCAGCAGGGATGTATTCATTCAGAGAGATGATGTAATAGAAAAGAATATAAACAGTCGTGCATCTTATATATTTAATATCTCAATTTGAGAGAAATTCTTCCAGTTGGCTGTGATCAATCAAAGTATGCAATGAAAATGGAAATTGTACAGTATATGTAAGCGGCTTGCTTTGTGCTTAACAAATGGGGGACTTGCTATGTTCACACACACAGAAATTATGGATGTATTTAGAACAAAATGACTTACTCAATTACTCCCTGATCAGCAATTTCATGTCCATTTATGATTTGCCGTATGTGACAAGTGAGCTTTCATGTTGCCTCCCATTGAATACAATTATATTTTACAATTCAATTGCCATCTGCACTGCATTATGCCTCAAATAATATCTACAATGCTATCTTAAAAATATGGTCCATTTTACTGCAGAGACAGCTGTACTTTACATTGTTACATAATTAAAACAGAAAGGGTAAAGGCCTCACTAGAGATGGGTGAAACTGTCACAATCCGACCCATGCACAGATTGGGCACACAAGAAAGAATCCATTCGGGTACATTGGAATCAACTCTGTCTGATTATCATGGATTCCCACCATCGGATTTGATGGAGAGAGTGCAAGAGAGATTTTACTATTACTAGAGTCTCAAGTTCTATATATAGCTGAACCCCGGTATAACGTGGTGCTCGGAATCCACATAATGAGACCGTGTTATAACCAGGATAGCGTAAAAAAATGGTCACCGCTGAACAGCGCTCGCCGCACGATACCGTCTACGATGGCGCACTCCGGTGCTCCCCTTCCTATTCTTCCCTCTATACCCTGATCAGCTCCTGCCAGGTCTTGCGCGTCCTCCTCTGGACCGGGGTTGCCCATCGGGGCAGCAGCGCAGGATCAATAGCCATTACTTTCCCTTCCCCCCTCCCCCCGGCAGTGGCGGTGGAGTCTGTGGGCCAACACGGAACCCGGTGGAGATTGCGGTGATGCGGGCAACTCGGAGGCTGGTGCCATGGACACTCACAGCAAGGACTTACCCCTGGCGATGCGGACTGGTCCCGGATCTTCATAGATGAGGGAGTAGGATAGGGGGGGGGCACTTTCTAGATTCCATTTACCTAGTGTTGTCCCACTCCCTATCCCAGTTTGTTCACCCCAATCACCATATTTGTTTCATCTGTGTTTGTGCATTTGCGCCGCATCACTCCAAATGTTATCTTGTGCTAATATTAAACCACGTATCATTTTGGCATAACCCATATTATCGTATTTTCTCTGAGTCAGTGAGTGCTGGAACTTTATATTTTGACTTATAGTTGTGGGGGAATTTGGGTCCTCCTGGTTCCGTTAGCACCCTGCACATTCAGAATTATATCTATAGTGAGTGCTGTCTACTCAATTTGTATAGGTTTACCATAAGATTGGTGTACTGCCTTTCAGTACAACATACTGTGTAGGGTGTGTAGGGTTTGTCTGTTTGCAATAAAGCATTGAATGTTATAAAAAAAAAAAACCTTAGAGATGTGCGCAGCGCAAGTGCACGCAGCCTGAGGTAGCAGGGAGAGGAGAGGGCTGCAGATGCCGGGTAAGTCCTCGCACGGCAGCCATTTCACGATCCCGGTTATAACACGATCCCGGTTATAACGCATCTCATTATGTGGACCCCGATCACCGCATTATAACGGGGACACACATACCCTATTGTAGTGTGCTGAACTTGTAAATAGTAACCAAAAAGGGGGAATGAACCCCTATGCTGATGCTGCTAAAGTCACATATATAGGGACTAAAAGTACCCACAGTCCACTTGACGAGAGAGGCAACTTCACTTATGGTATTAGTAATAAAAAATATAGTCATATACAGGATACTTTGTGAGACTCACCCTGGGTGGGGGGCTAGTAAACAGGAGGAAGCCTAACCCAAGAGATGAATTGTCCTACAACAAGACACTCATGGGTTAATAATAGCCGCAAACTGCTGCCCTTACCCTGCCCGGTGTCTGTAGTATTCTGTGTCGTGGCTCGCTGTAAAACGTCCCATGCGGGGTGATGAAGAGCCGTGGGGTTCCCGTGCGGTTTCCCTCTGGCGTGCTTCCCCACGAGAAGGTGGCAGTGGCGTCTTGATGCACGCCAACAATGCGCCCGTGTAGAGGTAACAGCTGGGTCCGACCCGACGGATGCCGTCTCCTGCAGGGAGGAATGAAGAGGAATGCGTACCAGCTTGCAATGCGCTCCGGCGCCTCTAACACGTCAGCAGGGGGTGGCGCCAGTAAGCCGAAACTGGAAACCTGGAACACAGAAGTGAAGATCCTGCGTGCGTGCACCAGCCGATATGAATGCAGATAGAAGATGAAACGAAGGCGGTCACAGCATTGGAGTTCAGCCAAAGTCGAATAAAATCAGCTTTAATAAATTATATGCTGCACATCACAGAAAAAGTACTCTGACGCGTTTCGTTCCGAAGGGGAACTTTATTAAAGTTTGATAAAGTTCCCCTTCGGAACGAAACGCGTCAGAGTACTTTTTCTGTGATGTGCAGCATATAATTTATTAAAGCTGATTTTATTCGACTTTGGCTGAACTCCAATGCTGTGACCGCCTTCGTTTCATCTTCTATCTGAACTTGTAAATAGAGATGGGCAATCCTATCTGAATTTGATCCACTGATTGTTTTACCTAAATTCATTCCACACGCCAACATCTTTCTGCGGATTGGGTACAAAAAAATCAGAGGCAGATTCTTTGAAATTCGTCATTGGATCCAATTTGCTCAGATTACAAAAAAACTCTCCGGATTTCAATACCTGAAATATAGGAGGAGTTTACACTTGTAAATGTGTCTAAAAATATTTATTATATTTATACTGTATATGTATACTTCAATTATAATATTAATTTATTTTGAAGAAACCAAAAATATGGATATTTTAAATAAATATTAATTAAATAATACAAGAGACCCCAGTTGAATTCTGTATAATAATATTTATTTTATATTCTGCAATAATAAAAAAACTAAATTGAAACCAATGGACTACAGTATAGGCAAAACCAAAACCCGAAAACATATTAGAAGCAAAACCAAAGCAACATCATTAGGCCAAGTGAATATCTCTGCAAATCAGTTACCCAAATAAAAAAGCATAATTTTTGAGGCAAGTTGAAAAGAACATAGAAAACATATTCATGGCATTTATACATTGACTTTTATCAACATTCATATACTTGGTATTAATGTTATATTAGAAACAACTTTAATTAATTTAATGGCTGGATTTGTGATGTATGAGATTTAATATTAATGTAAACATATGCATGAAACTCAGTCCTAAAAAATATCAATAGTAGGAGGCCTTCCTTGCATACCGCACAGTACCTTGAATTCGATAGACACATATTGCTTTCTATCATACTTATAATAGTGACTGTGCACTCATTAGCCAAGAGACCCAACTCCAAAGAGACTTAAATAATTGAATAAATTATTAATTGTCTTCGCAGAATTCCTACAATTAAAATTGAGTTTCTTCACAGCATCTTGCATGTGATGAAGGACTTGTTGTTGCATTTCCCTTTGCTATTATCAGAAATTTGCTAATTTACGCAGAGAGAGAAGGAGGGAGGGACAGAGTGGGAGGCAGAGAAAGGGAGAGAGAGGGGGAGAGAGAAGGAGGAAGGGAGATGGGGAGAGAGAGGGGTAAAAACAGTCTACTCTGGGGCCTGGAAATGTAAGCCAACATACAGTCATTTCATTGGCCCATTACAGTAGGTGTATAATAGACACTAACATTATGATATATTTTTTAATAATGCACTGAACACGTTTTGTATCTGGTAGAATTTTGCACTAATATAAGTCGTTCTGTTCAGGACACACTTCTGCTTTTACCATTCCCGTTCCAAGAGGGAATGACGCATCAAAATAAGCCAAAATAGTGAGGAGTCACCATTCTAAGGTGATGTCGAACAGCAACATCGTTGACCTTTGAATTTGAGGCCAAGTGTCTGCACAAAATGTCTGGATGTAGCATACATTGAGCAGATGCAGCTGCAGTGTTTCCAGTGGCAGCTCAAGGCTCAATATATGGATTCTACAATGACTACTCCGGACTAACCAGTGGGACCGCTTATCTGCTTTCTAATGACAAACTATCTACAATGGATCTGTCACAGGAATTACATTAATTACATAACCAGTATCTATCTATGCATCTGATCTCAGACAGGCTATTAGAGAGGGTTGGGGTTCCTTACAATGCATCTGATCTCAGACACGCTATTAGAGAGGGTTGGGGTTCCTTGCACTGCATCTGATCTCAGACACGCTATTAGAGAGGGTTGGGGTTCCTTACAATGCATCTGATCTCAGACACGCTATTAGAGAGGGTTGGGGTTCCTTGCACTGCATCTGATCTCAGACGCGCTATTAGAGAGGGTTGGGGTTCCTTACAATGCATCTGATCTCAGACGCGCTATTAGACAGGGTTGGGGTTCCTTACAATGCATCTGATCTCAGACACGCTATTAGAGAGGGTTGGGGTTCCTTACAATGCATCTGATCTCAGACACGCTATTAGAGAGGGTTGGGGTTCCTTGCACTGCATCTGATCTCAGACACGCTATTAGAGAGGGTTGGGGTTCCTTACAATGCATCTGATCTCAGACACTATTAGAGAGGGTTGGGGTTCCTTGCACTGCATCTGATCTCAGACGCGCTATTAGAGAGGGTTGGGGTTCCTTACAATGCATCTGATCTCAGACGCGCTATTAAAGAGATAAAGAGATTAGGGGAGCACAGAATCACACAATAGCAAATATACAAACACAATGTGCTTGCATATAGATGAATAAAACTAAATGTTTAGTCATGCAGCACCAGTGGTACACAAATTTGGTATATATATTAATACTCACACGGCCATGTGTGAGTACACACGTAGAAAATTGCAATTTTCTTTTCCCAAAGTATGTTTTCAGATCTTTGATGTTGTATTAGGGTGTTTTCTGAAGTTTAAAAATGAATATTTATTACAACAAATATAGTTAAATGAACTCACATATTAAACTCTCTCCTCCGGTCCACTGCTGGACCACTCCCGCTACCGCGTCTGGTGTCTGTTGCAGGAGCGCAGCTGGGATGCAGCTCTGCCAAAGAGGGACGGTGGCCATCAGGGTTAAAAAAACTTTCTATTCTATTCATTTTTGATTATTGAAGCTCGGCTAAAACGGTACTGATACCTCGTGACAGGAGCTGGTGGTGGCTGCACGCTGTGCAGATGCACCCTGCCTACCTGGGACCCCCTCATCCTCCCAGATGACCACACATAGAGATTTCTCTCCCACGTATGGTTGCTTTTTTTAATCCTGTAAGTGCATTTCCTTTGGGCTGCAGTTTTTAAATAAATGTACTTTATTGTTTAAACAGTTACGTGCTATGGAGCTTGCGCTTCTGTTTGTTTTTGTTCTTAGATTCGTAGTGGTTATACCACCTTTATCCGAAGCTGCATCACGCTCCCTGGATCTTCACCTGGGACTTTTTATTCTCTCTGGATTTTATGTTTAAAGTGGAACATTCATATTTGACTTATTCTTTGTCACTATCACGTTATGGTTTGTTGTTACATTTAGTTGCAAGTGTGTTATTATTAATTAGTATATTTCTATTAGGTATATTATAATTTTTATTATTATCATCATCACTCATATCCACCTGAGCGCTACATATTTTTGTGTTGTTTTTTGATATATATATATATATATATATATATATATATATATATATATATTTTTTCCCTCAGGATGTCTGCACTCCCTCTGATAGGCTGAATGGCCTGTCACTCACCCAGAGACTGCCAATAAGACTGCACGTCTCTCCCCCTCTATGTTAGACTGAGCAGCCTTTCACTCACCCAGGACACACTGGGGGATGGGATCTTAATGGCAGTGGGGTGCAGAGTTTTTAACTTATGTAATATATATATATATATATATATATATATATATATATATATATATATATATAAAAGGATGTCTGCAAATCCCTCTGTGATAGGCTGATCAGTCTGTCACTCACCCAGGTTTAGCTAATGAGACTGCACATCCTGTGTAATGAGACTGCACATTGGCTGTGTAATGAGACTGCACATCCTGTGTAATGAGACTGCACATTGGCTGTGTAATGAGACTGCACATCCTGTGTAATGAGACTGCACATTGGCTGTGTAACATCTCACACATAGAAACCATGTCATTTATTGAAGTATGCATATTTTTCCAACCTAAATGCTATATAAAATGTAATGTTGCTGTATTAGGCAGAACATTTTATGCTTGACACGGTTTTAAAGGCCTGTCTTTCTGATATATCTTATTAAAGATGTGTCTGGATGTCATAACTTATAAAAAAATATTACTAATTGAGCACATTCACATGTCTCAGACAGGTACAGGAACCTGCTCTTCCCCGTAATCACTCAACACATAATGCTTCTACTGCAGCCAAGGATCATGGGTAATGACATGCAAATGAGCACTCGCAGTGTGTCAGTTTTTGCTTCTTGTCCATTTTCACATGGATCCCTATAGGCTCATGTCGGCTGTAATGAAGGATGTCATAACTTCAAGTCATTGCTAGAGGAATAAAAAAAATGGTTTATACTGCCTCACATTTTAATTGCGAGAGGAATCAATAAATATTGTATGCACTTAACTTTCTTTGTATAATTTATGCTTTAGTCTAGAACTGTAAAAAGGACTTCGGATTGTCAGGGGCCCACCTGGGAATCTGGCTTTCAGAAATTGACAGTTTTAGTACTTTTTATGGAATGCTTTAAAAAAAAAAAAAAAGCATTTCGTCCTAAAATTGTGTTCCAATTGTGTTCCAATTGGGAATTTGTAGAAGCTTGTGCAATATGAGCACTTACTGTGATTTTATGCTGATGCTGTTCAGCTATTCTACAACCTCTTATTTTTATAGGATGTCTGTGGTTTGATGTGCCAAACATCTTAAATCAGAACTATCCAACTAACAGCCTGTGAGATCTGGCCAGGGTATTACTAAGCACCCAGAGGTAGAAACCACGGGGAAATGTACGCTAACTAGATGGAGGCGTGGAAACTAATGCACCGCAGAGAAACTGAGTGTATAAATGGCGTCTCTAACAATAATGCCTGTGACAGATAAATTACTTGGTCTGCTCTTTTGTCTCATGGAAGAGGGACAGTTACAATGCTGCATACACAGACATTCTTGCCCAGGGTAGATTTTACTGGGAGCATTTTAAGTCTGTTCCTTCCCATCAGTGTTGTCAATAATCTATCTCTGTGTATATATTCTCTCTGTTACTGACTGTGCACATCTGCTGTGTTCCTTTTGGTTGCAGTGGATCTCTCCTAATAAGTTCATGGCAGAATTCTAAACAGCAAGATGGATTTAGTAGCAGTTCCTTCCTATCTGTGTATATGTCTTTGTTAAGTACACATTAGAATTGAGGGCTGCTACTTAAGAAACCCGAGAACAAGTTTAAACTGTGGCACTGTATGTTGCAAAATGTGGCACAGTGTCATAGCTTGAACAATTGCTGACTATTCTCATACAAGTCCAATATTGCTGCTATTCTTATTGGCATCCATCGTAAATATCAATGTCAAAAGTCCAAACACGTTGTTTATAGAATTCTAAATATAACCCGGGTTGGACATCAATTTATCAAGACATTCAGGGCCAGGTAACAATGTTCCCAGGCTGGAAAACTGGGGAAAAAACTGCAACATATTTATTAAAGCCAAGACTGCAATGGGAACTTGTTCTTTGCTACCTGTAAATCTGGTGTTGTTTTTTTTAACCCCAGTTTTGAAGCTGGCAAACTATGATACATAACCCCCATTACTCCTGCCCAATGCTTTAGTGGAATTAAGGATGCTGTGAATCCACTTCCCAGTGCTTTAGATTATTTTGGCCCTATTCATTTAGATGGCGATTTACTTTTCTCTAGCACAGAAAAGAGTCTTTATAGGGCATTGTCTTTATTGCTAGTTGTGCTAACATGGAGGCACTTATTCTGTTCCCTGGTTTGACAAAGTATCACTTTGATATTTTTTCACACTTTTAGTAGTCTTGGTCCCTTTAATGACAATGCACTTGCTCTGCAAGACAATCTACTCACAATTGTCTGCAGGTAATGACCTCTACATTGTTAATATCTTCTATACTCTGTCTTGGGCACATACGTACTCCTTGAATGGCAGCTGAAGAGACCTCTGGGCTCTACAACAATATTTCTGAAATAGTGGTTTCTGTAACAGCGATATCAACAAGAAAACATGTCCTGTGTACAATGGACTTGTAGTTTCAAGTGGATTGCTATGCTCCTACCACGAATTAGTTGACTTAGTGAATGTCTTTCAAGTCCTGAATAAAGGACAGGCCCCTTTAACTTGCAGGCCCCTTTAACTTGCAGGCCCCTTTAACATGCAGGCCCCTTTAACTTGCAGGCCCCTTTAACTTGCAGGCCCCTTTAACATGCAGGCCCCTTTAACATGCAGGCCCCTTTAACATGCAGGCCCCTTTAACTTGCAGGCCCCTTTAACATGCAGGCCCCTTTAACATGCAGGCCCCTTTAACATGCAGGCCCCTTTAACTTGCAGGCCCCTTTAACTTGCAGGCCCCTTTAACATGCAGGCCCCTTTAACTTGCAGGCCCCTTTAACTTGCAGGCCCCTTTAACATGCAGGCCCCTTTAACATGCAGGCCCCTTTAACATGCAGGCCCCTTTAACTTGCAGGCCCCTTTAACTTGCAGGCCCCTTTAACATGCAGGCCCCTTTAACTTGCAGGCCCCTTTAACTTGCAGGCCCCTTTTACTTGCAGGCCCCTTTAACTTGCAGGCCCCTTTAACTTGCAGGCCCCTTTAACATGCAGGCCCCTTTAACTTGCAGGCCCCGTTAAACTATATTAGGTGGACTTCCTGTTATGGAGGCAGCTGAAGGAGCTGCTCTTATCTTGTGCTCCATGAAGGGATTCAACCACCGCTGACTTCTAAGGCTGCGCTTATAGTGCCATAGCCGGCGAAAGCGACTGCGACGGTGACGTCACGCTGCGGATGCTGGAGAAATCTAATTGACTTGACTTCCAGCGATCACGACCAAGCCTTCGCTCCATCGCGTTGCTTCATCTATAAGCGCACGCGCCGGTGGCAATGCATTTATTTTGCCGCGACGTCACCGGCACTGTAAGCGCACGCGCCGGTGGCAATGCATTTGTTTTGCCGCGACGTCACCGGCACTATAAGCGCAGCCTTAAGGTCAAAACCCTGGAAAACAAACAGAAGAGAATTCCACAGGTCAGAACACAGACATATACGGATAATGGAAAAATTCCTCAATATCACTGCAAAAAGCATGTCACAGAGGAGTCAGAGGGACCGAGAGAGAAAGGAGCAGCAAAGTGACATGTCTGACCTGACTTACACAGCTTGCAAGGAAAACAAGCCGTTCCCTCCGATTCTTATCAAGAGATGATTAAGGCAGCCAAAGAAATAATGGAACCAATGCTAACCTCCTACACCCAACAATTACAAGAGGCAATACTGGAAATAAAAGAGCAAGTATCTTCCTTGAGCAACAGAATTACTCCGGCTGAGCAGAGGATGGGAGATGGGGAAGATGATGTTATAACTCTAAAAACACTAATGAAAGAGCTCAGGGGAAAGACCACATCTCTCCTGCTAAATTGGATGATCTAGATGGATGTGGAGTAACCTCAGGCTGGTGGGAGTATCGGAGGTTATAAGAGGGGAGCAGCTATTTGAAATGTTATCTAATCTTACAGCTAAATCTGGACTTAGACCGCACAGTGCTCCTTCTTACAATGGAAAGAGCCACAGACTAGGCCTGCCACAGGCTGCAGGAGAAGGAAGGACCAGTGCCACGTGCCGCAGGAGAAGGAAGGCCCAATGCCACGTGCTGCAGGAAAAGGAAGGCCCAGTGCCACGTGCTGCAGGAGTAGGAAGGTCCAGCGCCACGTGCTGCAGGAGAAGGAAGGCCCAGCGCCACGTGCTGCAGGAGAAGGAAGGCCCAATGCCACATGATGCAGGAGAAGGAAGGCCCAGTGCCACGTGCTGCAGGAAAAGGAAGGCCCAGCGCCACGTGCTGCAGGAGAAGGAAGGCCCAATGCCACATGCTGCAGGAGAAGGAAGGCCCAGTGCCACGTGCTGCAGGAGAAGGAAGGCCCAGTGCCACGTGCAGCAGGAGAAGGAAGGCCCAGTGCCACGTGCTGCAGGAGAAGGAAGACCCAGTGCCACGTGCTGCAGGAGAAGGAAGGCCCAATGACACGTGCTGCTGGAGAAGGAAGGCCCAATGCCACATGCTGCAGGAGAAGGAAGTCCCAATGACACGTGCTGCAGGAGAAGGAAGGCCCAATGACACGTGCTGCAGGAGAAGGAAGGCCCAGTGCCACGTGCTGCAGGAGAAGGAAGGCCCAATGCCACATGCTGCAGGAGAAGGAAGGCCCAGTGCCACGTGCTGCAGGAGAAGGAAGGCCCAATGACACGTGCTGCAGGAGAAGGAAGGCCCAATGCCACATGCTGCAGGAGAAGGAAGGCCCAGTGCCACGTGCTGCAGGAGAAGGAAGACCCAGTGCCACGTGCTGCAGGAGAAGGAAGGCCCAATGACACGTGCTGCTGGAGAAGGAAGGCCCAATGCCACATGCTGCAGGAGAAGGAAGGCCCAGTGCCACGTGCTGCAGGAGAAGGAAGGCCCAGTGCCACGTGCTGCAGGAGAAGGAAGGCCCAGTGCCACGTGCAGCAGGAGAAGGAAGGCCCAGTGCCACGTGCTGCAGGAGAAGGAAGGCCCAGTGCCACGTGCTGCAGGAGAAGGAAGGCCCAGTGCCACGTGCAGCAGGAGAAGGAAGGCCCAGTGCCACGTGCTGCAGGAGAAGGAAGGCCCAGTGCCACGTGCTGCAGGAGAAGTAAGGCCCAGTGCCACGTGCTGCAGGAGAAGGCTGTGAGAGTCTCCGGTAGACTGTTCCAGTTTTGGGGTGCATGGTAAGAGAAGGAGAAGCGGCCGGATACTTTGCTGAACCTTGGGACTGTGAACAGTCTTTTGGAGTCTGATCTCAGGTGATAGGTGCTGCGTGTGGTAGGGGTGAGGAGCTTGTTCAGGTAGCTGGGTAGCTTGCCCAGAAAGTATTTGAAGGCAAGACAGGAAAGATTAACTTTGCGCTTAGACTCAAGTGATGACCAATCTAGTTCTTTGAGTATTTTGCAGTGATGTTTGTTGCAGTTGTAATAATACTTGGAGTAATAAAAATATATCAAGTGGATTTAATTCCGCATTCATAAGAGTGCTTCCCAAACCAGGCAGAGACAAGCTAAATCCAGCATCTTACAGGCCTGTATCGCTATTCAATATTGAGTATTACATTCTAACAAAAATAATGGCTGATAGATTAAAATCCATATTACCTGAACTAATTCCCCAAGATCAGACAGGCTTTATAGTAGGTAGGATTCCTGTGAATAATATTAGAAAGGTATTATCTGTCCTACAATATTTTAAGAACTAAATAGAAGCCCAGCTATCACTCATACTTAGTCTTGATGCCGAAAAGGCTTTCGACCTCGTTAATTGGGGCCACTTATTTGAAGTACTGAGTAGATCTGTCATGGCAACGCGTTGCCGCAGTTAAATAATAATTCCTTCAATAAACACAATTGCATTATGGAAACAAGTCATACCAAATAAAGGACTAGGGTCATAACATTTTGATAATGAAAAAATGTGGTCTTATAGACAAAGAAAGCGTTATTTAGATGGAGCACGTCATCAACTTGGTACCGCTAAAAATAACGCACTTTTTACCACAGCCACTAAAAATATCGGGACCGGCACCAGCGTGGCTAAATACTGTACATTTTGTCAAAACATTTAGTAGGGAACCCGAACTCAAACACAAGCAAACACGAGGAAGAATTGGGTCAGAATAAATCAGTTACTGTAGACTATTGCTATTCTGACTCCCTTGTTCCTCTTGTTTACTTGTTTGAGTGTAGGTTCCCTAGTCTATTTTCTGTCTATGTATTGAAGGTTTGAGGGGTGCCTTTGGGGGTTCCCTGTACCTTGGCTACACCTCGCTACTAACCTTGGGAGTGCTGACTCTCACTATTGTATATGACTATAAATGTAGTCATTTTGATGCAGTGATCAGCTAGTCATGGGTTAACATGACAACCTGAGCACAAATGTCTATAAATGGGTTAATATACTAATAAAATGACCCTACCAACCCATCTTGTCTACCATGCTATGGCTTGCTAACCGCGAAAGCAAACACAGGGTTAACCCAGGGGCAACTTTGTATTTTATGAGTATCCACCGGGATAATACAATAATTTTCCATATATTATTAGGACTTAGAATCTGAAATCTATACATGTAAGAATTGTGATATAACCTTCCTCACTTAATGTAACTATGTATTTGTAACTACAGTATGTATCTGTCATTATAACTCTGTGCCCAGAGCATACTTGAAAACGAGAAAGCAACTCTCAATGTATTACTTCTTGGTAAAACATTTTATAAATAAATAGTTACATATTAGATTAGACAGAAAGACATATGTAGATCAAGTTCAAACTTTATTACATTTTAATTAGGCAAGATACTCCCGCAGTTTAATTTTTAATACAGTAGAAGTGTCTTCATGATAAGATTAGCAAATAAATCGAAGAATGGCCTAGAGGAACATGCATTTGTTTTTCATTATATAATTTACAACAAATATGCCATTGAAGCATCTTTTTATTTGCATAGAAGTAGATTTAAACAAATAAATCAGACGCATGAAACAGTTCACACATATGCAGCTAGAATAGGTCACTGCCCTTAATGGTTGTATTATAGGAAAATCTCCCAATGGGAAACAGGAGCTCTGCATAAACCGTGCAGTAATGGTACTGAATATCCATCTCACTCGCATTGTAACACGGAACATTCTTCTTGGCTCCTGTGGCCCGGTTCTTTTGTTCTGCAGTGCGGAGTAGTCTGCAGGCGGCTCAGCAGCCTAATAATTAGAAATAGCTGCATATTGCCTTAATAGGAATAATTCAGACTAATTACCCTAATTTGCCAATTACAAGCATGTATTGCTGGTTTTGTTGCTGACAGACGCTGTCCAGAAAAATGGTTATTAAGAGCCATGGTAGGTAAAGCATTCCACAATTGCTCTAGTTTTGCTCAATTTGTTAGAAAAAAATGTATGCTTTTAAATATGCAAGTCCTCATTTCTACATTGAATCCAATTTGGCACTCTCGTTAATAATGTAAGCCATGTCGTTCCCTGAATACAACACATTGTAACGCATAACTCTGTTACTGAAGGTGATAACATAGAACTGACAGAAACCAGATCCTATGATATGCGACAGGGGTGGGCGTCGAGTAAGAGGTATTTGGTGAAAGAACATGTGCTAAGGCCCTCTTTGGACGGTTGGACTTTTGTATTTTTGTATAGTTTGTTGCACAGTGCAGGGTATCAGTATACACAGCAAGGGATTATGGGCAATCATTTCCACTATCATTGATGCACAGTGGGCCATATTTACTAAGAAGTGGTATTCCTTAGGACACCTTCCATGCTGGAAAACACCTTACGCACCCATTCAGGTGGATGTACCCCAAAGGAGGATATTTACTCAGCAGTGTTTCTCCATCAGACACCTCTCACGCGAGAAGACAACTTACCGTCTGTTCACTGGAATCGTCTGTTTAAACCAAGCTGTGCTGGAAAATATTTTAGAGTAGCACTAGTTAGCAGATATGGCCCAGCATCTGTGTGATGTCCTTTCTTTTCATTGCCAAGGCGGTTTCCATATACAGTGTGGCACAGCTGCTGCAGCAAGCTGAGGGAAACAAACCCATGTGTGGTGTTTACAGTATGTGAGGATTATAATTACACAGTTATTCTGCTCTGTGACAGATGTTGATGTTTTTACCTGCGTGTGTTTTTTATCTGTTCAAAGATAACCTGTACATCTCCCCACCTGGGCATTTTTTTTATTGTTTCTAGAGTTACAGAGAAACCAACATCCAACTATTGAGATGTAAACACTTTGAAGGGTTGTCAATTATTTTCTTTGCTGCTAAATTATAGTCACTTGATGTGAAACATCAGGTTTGTGAACCCTAACAAAAAGGGTCAACAAGCAAAAGATGCTTAGATATGTGAATGTAACCAATAAAATCAACAACTGGAGTGTCCTTCCCAATCCAGGAAAATAGGGATCATAATAGGAAGAAATATTGTAAGAATCTGAATGTCATTTCCCAGAATCCCTTGCCGCAGTGGAAGCACTGTGTGCTGGGTGATAATGGTGAAAGGCAGGGTTGCAGACCTGTCTAAGGGCTGGGACCCGCTGCGCCCGGCGGCGCGGGCGGCCACACGAGAGTTCCCCACCAGCAGGGGAATCCTCCCGAGCCGGTCCCCCCTGGCTGCACAGCTCACTACACGCTGTGACGCGTCAGCCGCTAGGGGATACAAGAGAATTGTAATCCCTAGCTTCGACGCGTCACGTGGTGTGGCTGTGAGCCAATGAGAAGGGGAGGCTTCGGGAGGAGGGGAGGCTTCGGGGAGCAGGGAGGAGTGTGGAGGGAAAGCAGCGTGTGTGTGTGTGTTGCTTTTGATTAAAAACCATCAGCAGCTCCAGCCCGAGCCCGTGGAGGGGGGGGGGGAAGAGTAGCGGGTACCTCTGCTCAAGCCACGCCCCCCCTCCCGCTCAAGCCTCCCACTCCCGCCCACCTCCCGCTCCGGCTCCCGCTCCGTACAGACCGCATATCGCGGTCTGTGTCTGTCAGCGCCCCGCCTGTCTGCAGTGAGGGCGCGCTGACTGAGGGAGCAGGGCCTTAGCCTAAGACATGTGAATGTGCTCACAAGTGATATTTTGTGTAAGAGGGTTTAACACTAGCACTGCTGGATGGTATTAAAAACAGACAGCACCTAGGGCAAAGGATTTTAGTAGCCAGGGGCTATATGGCTACACCCATATTTACAAAGCACTGCTATTCCATAAAACATCTTCTGTGCCATTCACTTGAATGGGCCACAGCGTGTCGTCTTCCGGCAATAGATGGTGCTTTATGGAATAGTGGCACTTAGTAAATATGGGCCTGAATCTCAGCACAGTATCTTGCTCTGGATTTGTGGCTATGAATATCCACAATGTCACCAGGCACAGAATGGAAATCTACTACAAGGCAATTGGTCCATATACTATTTCAGCGACATCTTTTTAAAATGTGTATCCAGAAACTCTTTTTTACTTTATATTGTGTATCGTTGCTATCTGTGGAGAAATGTAGTTCACTAGATTATTTCTCATCTGTAAAAGATCTTTTTGTGATTGAGAAACTAGGTTGCTGAGTAAAATACAAAGCAGTCAAACATTCCAAAGGCACAAATTTCCTTCATAAATTTGTGGATTAGATAATCTTCAAAGGAACCGCTTCATATGCCCAGAGGGTGATCTTATCAGAACGCTTAGTTACATGACATTCTTAAAATGCAAACAATGCTCTTTCTCTAGTAGTGTATCATTTCATAAAATAGCTATCTATATTTTCAAGATGTGTAGTTAATACCCATAATTTACACGCTGAAATGCGACATGTTCTGACCTAGTTGGAATATTTCTATTGTTTTTGAAGAAAACTAGATTTTCTACAGTTTGTTTTTATTGGATCAAACATGAACATTTAATTTCATTCAGTACAAGAGAGATCTGCAAAGTGCAGTATTTGGTGTTAACATCTTGTACAGGTATATTACACCAAACACTTGACCAATGCTTAGTTTAGTACATATAGTTATCAAGACTCTCCTTTAGGAACCTCAGTCAGACTACAGTTTGCGAATGCTGACTAGATCTCGTTGTTTCTCTCCTCTATGCAGTGGAGGACATACTGTAGCAAGGACATAGTGCAAAATTGGTGGCGTAGGACCTTCTGAAAGGGTCACTGTGATGTGGCTGCAGCTTAACATGTTTTGGCCAAAAGATTGAACTAAATGACTCAAAGTTATGAAAAGAAAAAACATATGAAAATAAACAACATCATTTTTCATATTGGATGTGCATTGGAGGTTGTTTGTTTGTGACAGTTCCGGAATAACCAAATATTTAGCGAGCACATATTTATGCACAAGGTTATATGAATATTTGATTGACTGGTTATTCGAAAAACATTTTCTGGCTCAGATTTCCAAAGGAGATGGTAGAAGAAATACATGTCTCATTATTTATTTACTTACTGTATTTACTAGCAGGTTTTTTAGCTTATTAGAAAAAACACTTTTCTATTTGGCAAAATTCAGTCACAAATGTATTTGATAATGACTTTTTTTACTTTTTTTTTGCTAATTTATTATAGCAACAAAGATAGATTTAACATCCAGGGAAGGGTGATGAAAATGAACCATTTGTTTCCTAGAAGGTCCTTTGTAGCTTCTGGGTCTTTTGATCACTATTGCAGCCATCACATGACTGCGATCTGCCCCCTAATGTCTGTAACAGAAGAGGGGGTGGCTGCAATTTCTCTAGAAACAAACGTAACATCAGTGACATTGATGGGGCAACATCATAAGGGCTCCCAGAGGGCCACTGACTATCATGTTGCCTCAATGTTATGTGACCCCCAAAGAGGTTATCGGAGGGCCACTGGGCCTTCCAGGATCATGACCACTGTTGACACAAATGGAAATTCTCATTTTTTGTTTAGATGGCACTCACTGCTCCTGTAGTGTAACAAGTTAGAACATGTGCTAAAGATACTAAATGTACTAAAGATCCCACTAATCTGGGTGTCTAAATATACATAAAAAGACATTTTAAAAGAAAAATTATATTATGATATTTTAATAGTTCATAATACTGGGTTTTTATTTTTTTTATTCCTACAGTTGTCATACAAATTCTTCTAAACCAAGTGGCTCAAAGAATGAAAAAGAAGGAAGATCCTCTATGGTGCAGTTTCACACCTTACATGCTGAAACACCAAGCTACGGGCTACTTCATCTCCCAATAGCATATACGTATAAGCTCAGTCCTGCGTGCTGGTATTTGCTTCTTTGTACTTGGGCTCCTTCCACACGCTCCCCGTCCAACGGGTGCTCTGGATACTGACATCGCGGCCCTGGTGGCGTCTTTTCTAGTGCAGCTCCTGTGTGTTCAAACTCTTTCCCGACGCATTTCACAAAGATGACTTCCCCATAAGGAAGTGATCCTGAAATGCAGAAAGAGTCGGCACACACAGACGCTGTACAGGAAATGCTGACCCCAGAGCCCTGGCCTCAGCAACCTACCCCCTGTGTGCCTACCCACGTGTAACTCACACATCGTCACCATGGGGGAGCATGTGGGCAGAGCATAAGTAGAAGCCAATGCCAGCACGGGCGACTGAGGTTATACTTTTAAGCTATTAAAGAGTGACATACTACACCAAAAAGGATCTTTTTCGTGCGCTATTTCTTCTTTTTCATGTTTTCCCCCATAGAGGGTGCTGCTCTGATTGATGTTCAGAGAAGGACCCTTAAAAGAGTTTAAGTAATTTGCCCAAGTTTGTAAGTGGTTCAGACTGGCCCACAAGACGAACCATTGTGCCACTCGTCCTCCTCCTATGTCATTATCCATAATGCTTTTATATACTATATGGTACAGTATGTAGCACAGTGTGTAAATGTGCTACATATCACTAGGAATACAACCCTTCAGCATCCATACTTTTCTTAGCTGTTCCCTTCTTACATGTACAAATGAAGGGGGACCTGCCACCATCTGAAAACATTTTATCTACAAATGTGATAAAAAATAAGAACTTTAAAGTGTTATTACAGTTTGCATTTTTGTTTTGTTCTAATAGATGCAGCCATTGCTTAGCTTTAAGGAAACATAATTATCTAAGCTGACGATCGATCCGCTCTCCCGTTATCGATCGGCAAGAATCCTGCTTCTCTGGGTTCACAATATGGCCGCCTGTTTCAAAAGAGGAAGTGCTGTGCCTCTGTAAATGGTTACTATAGCAACCCAAGAAAGCTTAATTCATCAAAACTCATTAAAAAAGGCATAAACAGTGGTGGGTGTATAAAGAAAATGCAGTAAATATGATCATACTACACAGCTGATTGATTAAATAAAACACATACAGAATGCTGAATGTATCGCTGCTTTAACCATCACTGTGACGCTGGGAAATACATTGTTTGTATTTGCCCTATTTTTTGCTATCATTCTTTTTTTATACCAGTTTATGCGACTGAATGCTGACCGCATATGACTCATACCACTGAGGGGAGCAAGCCCAATGGCAAATTCAAAACTACAAGTACACATTTGCTCACTTATTAACAGAAACTGTAACCTGCATTTCATTAAATATGTCCTACCCTACGGGTGCTGTCAGATTGATGGAAGTGACAGACAGATCAATATGTTAAAGACAGCAGGGTTACTAATGCCTGTCGGTCTAAAACATAAGCTACATAACACGGCCTTTCGGTCTAAAACACATATAAACATAACACTGCCTGTCGGTCTAAAATATAAGCTAATTACTTAAACAAGGGGAAATCTCCTGCTCATTACCTGCTTCTGAAACCTCATAAGGACGTAGAGATGTAATATTTTACATTATTTGCACAGATAACACACCGTAGCTTAGATGGTTTCCATGGAATTCAGCTCAAGCAGAATATCACAGCACATCATATAACAACGCTCAGAATGGTGGAATCCATACGTCAGGACCCCTCCTCTGGTTCCTCCTGGGGTCTGAGGCAAAAAGGGCTGAACCCTGCCTTATATAATTTAGGTTTCCACTCCTGTTGCTGGGCAGATTAAAGGTTGGCTAAACATTATAATAAGGTCACACCATATCAGGTGACCTGGCAACTTCCAGACTACAAGGCGATGCCAGACACTAGCCTTTAAAACACATACATAAATAAACAGTGTGTGACAGCTAGGGCCTGTATGGAAATAACCCCTTACCTCCCTTTAGGGACCATGACTCACTGGAATAGAATTTAGCAAGGGTGCTACATAGGTGTACGCTGTAGCTATTGATGACTGGGAGGTAAAGTTTTCTTCTGCAGAAGGAAATTATTATTAATTATTGAGTCCCTTCCGGGATCGGTCGGCCATGGTCTCCTCCATTGCCGGATGGGGGACAGTTATCCCGAGACCCCCACCTGTTGGCAGCCATGGCTGGAAAACAAAACAAAAATTATATCTCACCAACTTCTGGAGCGCTTAGTGGTACCGTTCCTCTCCGGAGAACCCTCTAGTTCATATAAGGTAGAAATACTTTATTACGAAGTGGGTATTAGTGAAGGTATTCAAAGCTGTCATGGAGAAACACACGAGGACACCCCAAATATGGGAGGGAACGCCAATGATCAAGCTGTTGTCTTTTTCTTATGTGTGTGTACTAGAACTGTGGAGAAATCATATCAGAGACAGCTGACACAGGAAACAATAGCGTTATAGAGAAGCCCTACGGAATTGGGAGATTGTTAACAGTATATTGATAAAGAATGTGGAAAATAAATAAAAAGCATACTATTAATTAGTTTCATATATAAATTGATTTGTTAAGCCTACATGAACCATAGAGGTTTTTTTTTTGCTTTGAAAACAATTGAATTAATAACATCTAATTAGTGCTTCAGTGGTAATTCTACACTAGTTTCTGTTGACAGAATATAGATTTTGCTCTAAGTGAATGAAATGAAGACTATCAATATAATTGAACTGTGCTGAGATTTGTTTTTGTTAATGAACATCTTAGATATCTGGTTGTAGAAAACAATAACTTGAAGCATATCACAGATTTTAAAGTTTTCTCATTCAGATGCTGCACAGCTGGTCTGCTGATTCCACATTGCAAACCGCCCGATCTCCATCCATACTACCGCTCATTCATTTATCAATACAGCTACTGTATATCTCCTGTTCATTCTGCTGTGGGACTATGTGCCCATTCTAGACCAGCTGGAATGCAATGTGCAGTATTGTTTTCTCTCTAATGATAGAAGGTTATGGATACAGTATGTCATTCTCATTGGCTTTCATTATTACAGAAAGCGAAGGCAATGTCCCTAATGCAATGCAGCCTTCAACTTGCTATGAATTATACAGTTGATGTGTTTTGCTTTCACTGAAAAGTAAATGCATTCGCTGGAGGAATAGCTGCTTATACAGTTGGAAAGAACCATGGGCCTCATGCAGAGAGCATCGTTATTTCGAAATTCGCCATTTTTTGTACAATTTCGCGCAGAAACCGGCAGAAAATGGCGAGTTACGAAAAACGCGCCATTTTGTTTTTTCTATTGCTAAAACTCGCCTCGCGGCTGGCGAGAACCTCCATCTCGCCATTTTTAAAACTCTCCGAATGCAGAGAGGTGCGAACGGCATGTAGCGGCTGTTCGCGCCAAGAAAATGGCGCGATTCTCGCATTTTTGCCGCGCCAGGAAAAGATGGCAAGATGGAGCTCGCCGCCTATAGTAAAGGGGAAAAAAAGGCGCAAATTTGTTTTTACACGTTTCTGAAGCGCGCATCTCGCCAATTTAAACTCGCCACACGCATCCATGTTAAACATAGCAGAATTCGCACTTTTCTGCATATGGAGAATAAAACTCTCCAAAAAAGCTACTTTTTATGAAATTCGCCAATTTTAAAATTCTATGCTCTCTGCATGAGGCCCCATATCCCCAAACCACAGAGCTCACTTATGTCAGGGCTCAGAACATGACTTTACCTAGAATAAGAATGGGCACTGTGTTTCCTGAGTTAGGCTAAGGCCCCGCTCCCAGAGTCAGCGCACCTGCGCTGCTGACAGGCGGTGCGCTGAGATACACAGACCGCGATCTGCGGTCTGTAGGGAGCGGGAGCCGGAGCTGGAGGTGGGCGGGAGGTGGGAGGTTTGATCGGGAGGTGGGCGGGAGGTGGGAGGTTTGATCGGGAGGTGGGCGGGAGGTGGGAGGTTTGATCGGGAGGTGGGCGGGAGGTGGGAGGTTTGACAGGGAGGGGGGGCGTGGCTTGAGCGGAGGGACCCGCTACTCTCCCCCCCCCCTCCCTCCACGGACTCGGGCTGGAGCTGGAAGGTAAGTTTAAACACACACACGCAGGCACTCATTCATACACACGCACACACACACACACACACACACACACACACACACACAGGCAGGCACTCACACACACACACACACGCGCGCACACACAGGCAGGCACTCACGCACTCATACACACACACACAGACAGGCACTCACGCACTCAGACACATACACACACAGACAGGCACTCACGCACTCAGACACATACACACACAGACAGGCACGCACGCACTCAGACACACACACAGAGAAAGGCACTCACCTGCTTTCACTCCACACTCCTCCCCGCTCCCCGAAGCCTCTCCTCCTCCCGAAGCCTCCCCTCCCCATTGGCTCACAGCCACACACGTCACGCGTCAAAGCTAGAAAACACCATTCTCTGGTGTCTCCAGCGGCTGACGCGCCACAGCGTGTAGTGCTCTGTGCAGCCAGTGGGGACCGGGACCGGCTCGCGAGGATTCCCCTGCTGGTGGGGAACTCGCGACCCGCCGCCCGCGCCAACGAGCGCAGCGGGACCGAGGCCTAAGCATGGTATCCTCAAAGCTAATTATATTAAAAAAACAATGGTTGTTTAGCATAGGTTTATCGTCACATTATTATAACATAAAGTTGAGTTGTCTTCCAATAGCGTAACTTTAAGTACTGTACGTCTTAGTGTTACTCTGATTCAAACCCTGACATACAGCTGAAATACAGCGTAGAATAGAGGGAGAAAGAGGAGAGCAAAGGGGAAAAACTCAGCTGAATCATGCCAAAGTGATGCGTTGAACCCATCCACACCCTGTAAAAGCCGCTATCTCAGGGTCTGGGTGCGACTTAACTATCGGATTAGTAAGTCCCACGTTAACCTTTACAGACTTGTGTGGACATTAAATGTTATGGTAATGCCTCATTTGCATATAATTTACATGCCGTTATTACTAATGGCTGTAACAGTTAACGCTATGCTCTGTACAGGAGAAAACATGATGTAACGTTTGAAGATACATTGTTACACTGATACAATGTTAGGCTTAACGGGATGGTAGGTTAATGCCACGTTACGTGGCCTATGGAGCTTTGTGGCTCTGGACCTATGTAAGTGAAAGTAATGATGTGCGAAATGTTTGGAGGAAGCCGCAAACAAAACAAAATGGGCCCTTTATTACCAAAGAAAGTTTTGCAGCCCAGTCAGAGTTCACAAGCCAGTCTCTGACGTCAGTGGGCTTTGCAATGTCGCTTAGTGTGCTACAGTAACTTGCACAATTCTCTCAAATCGCTACATTGGCTTATTGGGAAGACTGTTAATGGGGCCGACGCACCAGGCTTCGCGCCATGGCGGCCAATATTTCGCACTCATTATTATCCGTTTCAGGCTTGTTGAAATGTTTCGCAAGGAGTGAAATTTGGAAACAAAATAAAACGCCAAACTGTTACAACTGCATTTTGGGGAGTTTCCCTCATATCTACTTAAAAGGATAAGAATAACTACAATGACTTGTAATGGGAAAGTAATAAAGTATTGTATTTTTTTCCTGTGTATTATAAGTTTTGGGTTATACATAAATAGACCATAGTTATTTAGAGCAATGTCTATGCCATGACTTGCAGACCAACACAAGAATTGTTCATAGCGAAAATTATAATTATAGAGCTTTTGAAAACCTCACAGGTCTCCTGGTTATGTAGCAGCACCGAGAGAAGGAAGCAGATCTGCCTAAATAATTAGATAGCAGTGGACATGAATTGCAGGAATGAGGTAAACGTAGTAAATATCAGGGGTAAAGTGGTTGGGGATATGTGACATTGTTTTACAGATGAGGGGCTTGAAGTGTTTTATAGGTTTCATAATAACTAATGAGTCATATGGCAAATGTAAGTCATCCTGGCATAAATGACGGGTTCCTTTCATATTTATGAGCCGAACAATTGCCAAGCAAAAAATAACAAACAACACGCATTGTTCATGCAATAATATCCTGGTGAGTTAATTCTGTTACATAGTTACATAGTTACATACTGGAGTAGATGAGGATGAAGAAAGACATATGTCCATTGAGTTCAACCTATGTTAAATTTAAAGATACGTATCCTATATTTCTATTTATAATATTTTGATCCAGAGGAAGGCAAACAAAAAAAACAAATGACACATTATCTAATGATGTCTCATAAGGGGAAAAATAAATTCCTTTCTGACTCCAATATTGGCAATCAGGGTTCTCCCTGGATCAACATACTTCCCATGTTAACTTATTTCGCATATCCCTGTATACCTTTCCTTTCTACAAAGATGTCCAATATTTTTGAACATATCTATTGTATATGCCATCACAGTCTCTATGGGTAATGAATTCCACATTTTAACTGCCCTTACTGTAAAGAACCCTTTTCTTTCTTGCTGATAAAATTTCCTTTTCCCCAACCTTAAGGGATGACCCTGTGTCCTTTGTATTATGCTTTATACAGTGTCATAATTATGCTTTCTTCCTTTCATCCATTACCCGTATAATGCAATGTAAGATAATATTTGCATTTGCAGCAACTGCCTGACATTGTGCGCTAAGCCTGCTGTCTACAAGCACTCCTAAATTCTTCTCCATCCATCTAATTTTGCTCCATTTAATTTGTACGTGGCCTGTTTATTCATGCTTTCCAAATACATAACCTTACATTATCTGTATTAAATCTATAAGTCCTTTTGGAGAGAAATTACATCCTGCTCTGATTTTACTAAGTTACATAATTTAGTGTAATCAGCAAAGATGGAGACTTTGTTCTGTATGCGAACCTCAAGGTTAAACATTTCCTTTAAATCTGGACCAAAAAGGTCCCATAGAAATTTGAATTGAAGAGACGGGGAAAGTGGGGTGTTGTGTGGCATGTTATACTGTAGTTAGAGACCCAGAGTTCTGCCAATGGGGTTGTTATTTCACCCAGGAGGAGAATATCGTCCTGGGGGGATTTTATGACCACCTATAACATTATTGCCTGTGAGTCAGTCAACAAGAATGTCAGCTAAAGGAGCAGTTCACGGGTAATATCGCTGCCTTAATACTGACTTTATAGCGTGGGAACTTGCTTGGAATCCCATTGTCAGCTTCCCCTGTGACCGTGGAGACGTCACTATACCTCCTTGTACATCGCACCTCCTGCTTCACAATTACATTGTGGCTGGATTCATTTTACCTGCCAAATATCTATGTACACCGCTGCATACTTTGTTAGCGCTTTATAACTATTATGACACATAAGAGTCTCGTTAACAGAGAAGAATACTGCTGCAGCCAGGGGTTTCCGGGGGATATAGGAGATCGCCAGTATGCTGCCCTAGCATTAGTAAGAAAGCGTGCTAGTTATCAGGGCTAATTGTAACCTTCCATCTTCTTTCAGTCCTTTCTACAATACTCAAAAGAAAACACTTAATTAATTATTAATAATGAATTGACAAGCAAATAGCAGTAGAAGTTGGAACTCGCCCTTCCATGTCACTTGGATTTTGATGCTGTTTTCCTTACTACAGATATGTGCAAAGAAATGCTCCATGTTATCAAAATGTTTGTACATTCAAAGGAAATAGCTACATTGAATATGGAGTTATAGCAATATAAATACACAGGCCTTGCAGAGAAAATGTAATAAAGCACTACAAATAGATAGAGAACATCCGGGCAAACTAGGTTTTACTATGATTTATGTGGCCAAAGGCCAGAAGATGTTATGGTCAATAAACCATGTTTCATAATTAGATCATATAAGATAATTAGCCTCATGTAACATCCATCAGTGGTTCTGTGGCAGTGGAAATATTCCACTGAGGTAAATTGTTAACTGAACGTAATAAAGTTGCCAAAAGATCAGATTAGTATTTATGTCTCAGACGCAACACAGAAGCCAAAATAACATTTTGCTGGAAATATAAATAGGGATAGGCGCCATTTGAGGCAGACAGGCGACAGCTGTATATTTTGAATGATTTTCCTATTGAATGACTCAGACTAAGACAGGTTATGTCACGGCGTAACAAACGGCGTAACACACGGCGTAACAGCGCACATATCTATTATTGTAATGTCATTGCCTTTTAATGCAGCAGCCTGTCAATATCATTTGTCATTTTCTGTAATGAAATGGAGACTGTGCCGGAGGTACCACTGAGACCACCCACTGAGATCACCCACTGAGACCACCCACTGAGACCACCCACAGAGACCACCCACTGAGACCACCCACTGAGACCACCCACTGAGATCACCCACTGAGACCACCCACTGAGACCACCCACTGAGACCACCCACTGAGACCACCCACAGAGACCACCCACTGAGACCACCCACTGAGACCACCCACTGAGACCACCCATTGAGACCACCCACTGAGACCACCCACTGAGATCACCCACGGAGACCACCCACTGAGACCACCACTAGCAAAGTCCGGGTAGCAAGGAATGGGCACAAGCGTCATCTGTCAAGGAAACAGTTTCCATGTTCATTGGCCTGTTGGCAGCAAGTTTACATCCCAAAGTACCGGGTCTTCATTAGTAACCATCTCCCAAACATTTGCCTCTGTATTGTGCTGTGGGGGCTCAGGCTGGTTAATGAGGAGATTACACTTGCTGCTTTAACACGTCTTTTCATTCTTTATACAGCGAGTTCCTGTCCTTCTCTAGGGACCTATACTTTTTGGGAGGGTGTAAATATGATCTGCCTTTAGTTCTTGTTGGACATTATTGTTTTAACTGAGTATACATTGTATATTTTTAAGCGTTAATGGAAGTATCCTGCTTAACCCTTTCACTTCTGCATGACCGTCAGCACCCAAGTGTCGCCGGTATTCTTAGAACCTTACCACATGACCGCTCCCCTGCCCCGGGGTGGGAACGGAAGGGGAGGCCCTGAGTTCCGGTGCAATCACGTTCACAGCACAATCTCTAGCTAGGGAATTAGCAAAGATACTCGTAGCATGAATTTCCCTGACACTGCTCTGCAAAGATACTCGTAGCATGAATTTCCCTGACACTGCTCTGCAAAGATACTCGTAGCATGAATTTCCCTGATGAGCTGCTCTGCAAAGATACTCGTAGCATGAATTTCCCTGACACTGCTCTGCAAAGATACTCGTAGCATGAATTTCCCTGACGAGCTGCTCTGCAAAGATACTCGTAGCATGAATTTCCCTGACACTGCTCTGCAAAGATACTCGTAGCATGAATTTCCCTGACACTGCTCTGCAAAGATACTCGTAGCATGAATTTCCCTGACGAGCTGCTCTGCAAAGATACTCGTAGCATGAATTTCCCTGACGAGCTGCTCTGCAAAGATACTCGTAGCATGAATTTCCCTGACGAGCTGCTCTGCAAAGATACTCGTAGCATGAATTTCCCTGACGAGCTGCTCTGCAAAGATACTCGTAGCATGAATTTCCCTGACACTGCTCTGCAAAGATACTCGTAGCATGAATTTCCCTGATGAGCTGCTCTGCAAAGATACTCGTAGCATGAATTTCCCTGACACTGCTCTGCAAAGATACTCGTAGCATGAATTTCCCTGACGAGCTGCTCTGCAAAGATACTCGTAGCATGAATTTCCCTGACACTGCTCTGCAAAGATACTCGTAGCATGAATTTCCCTGACACTGCTCTGCAAAGATACTCGTAGCATGAATTTCCCTGACGAGCTGCTCTGCAAAGATACTCGTAGCATGAATTTCCCTGACGAGCTGCTCTGCAAAGATACTCGTAGCATGAATTTCCCTGACGAGCTGCTCTGCAAAGATACTCGTAGCATGAATTTCCCTGACGAGCTGCTCTGCAAAGATACTCGTAGCATGAATTTCCCTGACACTGCTCTGCAAAGATACTCGTAGCATGAATTTTCCTGACGAGCTGCTCTGAGACCTTGTTGTAAATGCCCCGTTGCGTCGCTCCTCTCTGCGCCGCTCCTCTCTGCGTCGCTCCTCTCTGCGTCGCTCCTCTCTGCGTCGCTCCTCTCTGCGTCGCTCCTCTCTGCGCTGCTCCTCTTTGCGTCGCTCCTCTCTGCGTCGCTCCTCTCTGCGCCGCTCCTCTCTGCGTCGCTCCTCTCTGCGCCGCTCCTCTCTGCGTCGCTCCTCTCTGCGCCGCTCCTCTCTGCGCCGCTCCTCTCTGCGTCGCTCCTCTCTGCGTCGCTCCTCTCTGCGCCGCTCCTCTCTGCGCCGCTCCTCTCTGCGTCGCTCCTCTCTGCGCCGCTCCTCTCTGCGCCGCTCCTCTCTGCGTCGCTCCTCTCTGCGTCGCTCCTCTCTGCGTCGCTCCTCTCTGCGCCGCTCCTCTCTGCGCCGCTCCTCTCTGCGTCGCTCCTCTCTGCACCGTTCCTGCATTCTATGTTTGCTTGAATGGATTATTTAGGGCAATGTTCCTGAGAATAGTTTTTTCAGACAAATTTAGTTTTTATCTGCAGCAAGAAAAGACACTTTTATTCTGTACACATATTGTTCATACGTATCCATACTTTGACCATTTAAATATTTAGCTTGAGTCTGGGACGTCCAGGCATATTATAAAGCGCTTTTCGATATAAAATGTCATTGACTCCTAAAATCTCATCCATTCTGTAGGTTATTAGCACAGGTTTATTCATCTTGTTTTTACCACTAAATTTATAAAAAATTAAATTTTTATGCAGTCATTTTGGTATATAGCAAAAGCAGTGAACCTATCATAAATATGACTTCGAACTTTGTTTATGTAATATGTCATGTGTTGTTGTTCATCTGAGGTTGTATTTAACTAATTCTCAGACCTGCTAAGGAACAGATGATTATTATCTCCTGATATGTAAAACCATAGAATTCAAAGAGGGTGCACTTTCTTTTTCACATCACTGTATGTATGTATGTCTTTATTTATATTGCACCATTAATGTACATAGCGCTTCACAGCAGTAATACATGTGACAATCATATAAATAACAAATAATACAAATAACAGATCATGGGAATAAGTGCTTCAGACATAAAAGTAACATTGTAGAAGAGGAGTCCCTGCTCCGAAGAGCTTACAATCTAATTGATGGGGAGAACGTACAAAGATAGCAGGAGGGCGTTCTGGTAAGTGCGTCTGCAGGGGGCCAAGCTTTATGTATCATGTGTATATTATTAGCCAAGGTGCTACTCATATGCTTCTTTAAGCAAGTGTGTCTTAAGGTGGGTTTTAAAGGTGGATAGAGAGGGTGCTAGTCGGGTACTGAGGGGAAGGGCATTCCAGAGGTGTGGGGCAGTCAGTGAGAAAGGTTTAATGCGGGAGAGGGCTTTAGATATAAAAGTGGTAGAAAGAAGACATCCTTGAGCAGAACGGAAGAGTCGGGAAGGTCTGTGTATCTGGCTTTATACACAGCAGTCTCCATACAAACAAAAATGAATTGTGTTTTAAGTTCAGAAGTATACTGTATAACACGAGATAAGCATGTGTGGATAAGAGATTATCTTGGCACGCGTGTTTATGTGCAAGCACAGGTATATAATAATGTGTATCAGTGCCTCTGTATGAATAACAGTGTGGGAATGAGTGCATGGTGGCTGTGTCAGGGTTTATGTTTGAGTGTGTGAAGCTGTGAGGTTACAAAGCATAAGGTTTTAGTTTGTGTGGCTGACCGCACGTTTAACCCCTGCACTGCCAGGCTAGCAACGTATTTCTCTACTAGATTGGAATGATGGGTTAAAAATTCTGCTGTCACATTATTTGCCGCCTGATTTCTCTGTGTTGTAATATTTCTTAGTGTGATGTGAGTAGAACTTGCCGGGTGATGGCAGTATTCCCTCATACAGTTTCACATGCTTCCATCAGCTCTGTGCAAGGCTATGAAATGCAATGATAAGTGTAAAAACGGATGCACTTAATGAGCATAAAATATTCACCGCAGTCTCGCAGACCTGCGCTCAGTGGCGCAGATAGCAGGAGTTGGAAGTTTGGCTCGTGACTGCAATGCTAGTTTGTAAATCAAATACATTTACAATTTGTTTAAAAGGGAAGAGGGAACATCGCTGCAATTTATTCCATGTATGTGTCTCCAGTTTTCATTAATTCCGGAGAGTGGGGAAAAGGGTCAGAGGTCAAGGACCGGAAAAGGCATAGTGTGCTGTGAGGAGTGCAGTACTTATGTCACGTAGGTGACTGGGTCATTTTCCAGTTCCAGATGTGGCCAGATGTACTCTCCCCAGAACCGCGGTATACCAATCAACGCGTCTCCAGGACCGTAAAATCAGCGGCTGCCTGGGGGGACAGAGAGATCTCCCGTTGCCTGCGGTGTCTGCAGTCAGGTCCCGGGCAGTGTGAGCACTGAGTCTGACTACATCTGTAAATTACATTGCTTTCCCTCTTTTTTTCCTCATGGCTGACAAAATATTTTTTTTCAAGACCAATGTATTTGTATCAGATTTAAAAGCATAATATTTATTCCAATACAATTACCACAGTACACAATGTCACGACATGGAGCATAGATCTTCTAGAAATAGCTTAACCTCAAATCCAAACATCCTGGTTTATAGTCTTTTATCACGTCTGGAGGGCTTAGGGTGACCAAGGAAGCTTTGTACAGTATGAATGTTTAGAGATCAATGCCTCTTATCTTAGTGTATCACTGTATCTATATAGTGTGTCCTTACTGTATCCCAAACAATGTGGAATTATAATACAGTGTATCAAGTGCTGAGGAATGGAGGGCACTGAAGATGAGTAGGATCGCTCTTTGACTAAAAAGAAAACATTCCAGTAAAACACGTCTAGCATCCACATATTGCACGTGAAGGTCACATGAAGCTGACCTTGGACTAATGAGGTGAATGTAAGTGTTGTATTTGTGGCAGAAGCTTTATATTTGCTGGTAGCATTTACAGTCAGAGAGAACGAGGACTTCAATTCTCACACACAAGGTTATTGTGATACGGAGCCCATGAAAAATTCAAGAGATACGTTGTTGCCTTTTGATTAAATAAAATCTGTACTATTTTTTATTTAGCCTTACAGTGCTCTGTAATGAGGCTTTCTTCAGCTATAAAAGGGTTAAGTGGAATAATAATATTATTACTACTGGTTTTCCGGTATGTTATCTGAAAACACTAAACTGACCTCCAGTCCATATAGAGGTGTTAATGGCTCCAACAATTTGCCGTTTAATGCTCAGTGTAAGTGGACATGTTTCACTTCCACACTGTATGCGTGCCACGCTTTCCCTACATTCAGATACAAAGGTCCATGCTCACTACATTGTGTTATCCTTTGTGATGTGATGTTAACGTAAGTTAATGCCCGTTAGCCATAATGCCGAATACACTAAAACAAATCAGGGAATGTTAACCAGGATTTACTTGCGTAAAAAGCACGGGGTAATTTATAACAGGGGTTATTCTAAATGATATGAGCTAATTACAGCGGAAATGTTATTTATTCCATATTCACTAAGCCCATTAAGGCGAATGCGTGGAAATAAAGTTACGTCATTTAGGCGATTCCTAACTCCGGTGTTACTCCCACCCGGACCCTGCAATAGGACTTTTGCTATTTCAGTGTCTGGGTGGGAGTAATGCCAGAATGAAGCATGACTTAAATAACATGGCGTCATTTCCCTCTCATCCCTCTTCCAGCAAAAGTCCTATCCCAGGATCGGGAGAGGCGCAATACGCAGCGTTATCCGAAAATAACGTGACCTTCACCCTATGCAATGAGCTCAATCAAAGCTGTTATCTTAGCATATTATTACGTCAGTGAATACGACGTTACCTCAGGGAATGTAACGTTTGTTGCTGTTCTAAGAAACGTTATGTCATTTTGCCCTGATTTAATGAAGCTTAGTGAATTTGGGCCATAGTTTTCTTATTCATTTTTTATATTTTATATACACATGGCTTGGATTTTCTGAAGATGGTAGAATCTTGAACAATATGAACCCGTTTTGTAAGGTGAAGTGTCAGTTCTGCGTACTAAAAATAAATCTCAATACAAAAGTAGACACTACCGTTTTTTCCCAACACTCACACTTCATCTTGTTTGAACAGAAGAGGGCAGCAGAATATGCCAGACCAGCAAATCGTTTGATCCTAAATGATTTATTCTCATCTCAGAATATCAGAATAATAGAAAATGTGGAATACTTGGCTATTTAGTAAATCAACAATTGTAAAAATGTATCAACAATAATAATCATTATCACTATTAGTAGTAATAAAAACTTTACTACTATATTAGAATGATACAACGTGTGGAATATATTGATGTTAAGTAAAACCACTGTAAACATTTATCATCAATAATGATCACTATTAGTAATCACTTTACTTTACAACAATGTAAGAAGATAATGGTGTTAAGAGTAACATCCTCATGGGGACATTGTACAGATGTAGTGAAAAAAAAACAAGAAAAGACCACGGAACGCGTGTACATTTAACCCAGTGTGGGTGCGCCCAGAATCCGGATCTCAAATCCAATATTGATGCAGCTCAGGGACAAGGGATGTCCCAGGATTCCTTCCACAAGCGCCACGCACCCAGGTCCCCAAACCACGAGATGCTCCCAAACCCTACTGTGCTGGGTCTAACGGACTGAAGTCACAAAGCACTCTGACACGTTTCACATCATCACACTTCAATGGGGGGTTAGCACATACTCGCACGGGGGCAGCATATATACACACGCCAAGTAGAAGCTCCGCCTCCCACCCGTGCCAACCCTCTGTGCAATATACAAACATAGATACACAACAATAAATGTGCATCACATGTAATATAAGTGCACATACTACACATGGGAATTATCTCAATATTACAACTACAGTATATGAATGAATATGCGTGAACAATATATGAAATATATTTTAAAAAGCTGATATATGTAATATAAATAAATATCAATATGAACACTAAAAAATATCTCATAATTCGCATTTACTCTTAATTTCTTAAATGTTTTATAACATTAAATTTAATAACTGCTATCAACATGGCATATATAAATAATACTAATAAATATTAATATGATAAACTAATCTTTAAAAAAAATGTTTTATATTGTTGTAGAAACTCTTCATTGTCTAAAACAGGAGTGGCCAACTCGAGTCCTCAAGGGCCACCAACAGGTCAGGTTTTCAGGATAGCAATACTTCAGCACAGGTGTCTCAATCAGTGGCTCAGTTAAAGACACTAGCGCCTGTGCTGAAGCAGGGATATCCTGAAAACCTGACCTGTTTTTGGCCCTTGAAGACGGAGATGGCTCCCCCCGGTTTACCATACTTACGTATCTTAAGCAGATATCCGCCCTTTGGAATTAGAATTAGCTTTAAGACTTTTTTTTACAAACCTATACAGATGTAGCAGCAGGGACGTAGCTATAGCCCGAGCAAAGCCCGGGGGCCTGCGCTCTTGGGGGGCCTGCTCTCCCCTGTCGGTGGCCCATCTGTCTCTCTTCAGATAGAGACAGGCTTGGGTGCGCAGGAGGGGAGCGCAGGGTGCCGGCTGCGGAGCGCAGGGTGCCGGCTGCGGAGCACAGGGTGCCGGCTGTGGAGCGCTGCGGAGCGCAGGGTGCAGGCTGCGGAGCGCAGGGTGCCGGCTGCGGAGCGCAGGGTGCCGGCTGCGGAGCGCAGGGTGCCGGCTGCGGAGCGCAGGGTGCCGGCTGCGGAGCGCGGAGCTGATCACAGAACCGATGGAGGAGGGAGGAGAACAGGGCTGCTTAACCACTTCCGGGCAGCAGGTGGCACTGCAGAGCTCTCCATAGCTGCTCCTCTACATCTCCCGGTTCTGTGAGAGTGTGTGTGTGTCTGTGTTGGTAAGTGTGTGTGACTGTGTTGGTGTGTGTGTGTCTGTGTTGGTAAGTGTGTACGTGTTGGTAAGTGTGTGTGTGTGTGTGTGTGTGTGTGTGTGTATGTGTTGGTAAGTGTGTCTGTGTTAGTAAGTGTGTGTGTGTCTGTTTTGGTGTGTGTGTGTGTGTGTGTGTGTGTGTGTGTGTGTGTGTGTGTGTGTGTGTGTGTGTGTGTGTGTGTGTGTGTGTGTGTGTGTTGGTAAGTGTGTGTGTGTTGGTAAGTGTGTGTTGGTAAGTGTGTGTTGGTAAGTGTGTGTCTGTTTTGGTGTGTGTGTCTGTGTTGGTAAGTGTGTGTGTGTTGGTAAGTGTGTGTGTATTTATCATGCATATGTGTTTCATGCATTATGTGCATGTATATGTTGTATATTTAATGTTTTTTTATATATTGAATATAAATGTGTATTTGTATATGGTGTGTGTGTGTGTGTGTGTGTGTGTGTGTGTGTGTGTGTGTGTGTGTGTGTGTGTGTGTGTGTGTGTGTGTGTGTGTGTGTGTGTGTGTGTGTGTGTGTGTGTGTGTGACACTAATGTTGCAGGTTTGGTATGTGTATATATGGTGCAGTGTTTCTGTGTATATATGGGAGGGGAGGTAGGAGAGAGGATGGGGGGAGGGAGGAGAGAAGGGGAGAGAGGAGAGAGAGGATGGCGGGAGGGAGGAGAGTGAAAGGGAGGAGAGAGGATGGGGGAATGGAGGAGAGAATGGGGGAAGGGAGGAGAGAGGATCGGGGGTTGAGGGAGGAGAGAGGATGGGAGGAGAGTGGATGGGGTGAAAGGATTTGGCAGAGAGGGAAGATAGACGATTGGGGAGAGAGAGAGGATGGGAGGGAGAGAGCAAGGATGGGGGAGGGAGAGAGTGAGGATGGGGGGAGAGTGGATGGGGTAAGAGGATTGGGCAGAGAGAGAGAGGATGGGAGGGAGAGAATGGGAGGGAGAAAGCGAGGATGGGGGAGGGAGGAGAGAATGGGGGAAGGGAGGAGAGAGGATGGGGGGTTGAGGGAGGAGAGGATGGGGAGGAGAGTGGATGGGGTGAAAGGATTTGGCAGAGAGGGAAGATAGACGATTGGGGAGAGAGAGAGAGGATGGGAGGGAGAGGATGGTAGGGAGAGAGCAAGGATGGGGAGGGAGAGAGTGAGGATTGGGGGAGAGAGTGAGGCTGGGGGGAGAGAGCGAGGATGGAGAGAGGGAGAGGGCGTGGATGGGGGGAGGAAAAGAGCGAGAATAGGGGGAGGAAAAGAGTGAGGGTGGGGGGAGAGGGGATGGGGAAAGGGAGAGGGAGGATGGGGGGAGGGAGAGAGGGAGGATGGGGGGAGGGGGAGAGAGAGGATGGGGGGAGGGGGAGAGAAAGGATGGGGGGAGGGGGAGAGAGAGGATGTGGGAGAGGGAGGAAAGCAAAAAAAGGGGGGGGGTGCATGTGTCCCGTTTTTTTACATTTGAAATTCTGGTTACCCTAAGGGGGGGATATCTGATGATGATGATGGTGAGGGGGAGAGAGCAGCTGCTGCTGATGATGACGAGGGGGAGACAGCTGATGATAATTATGGCGAGAGAGCTGAAGATGGGGGAAAGCTGATGAAGATGAGGGGGAGAGATGAGGAGATGATGAGAGGGGGAGAGATGAGGAAGATGGGGAGAGATGATGAGGGGTAGAGATGATGAGAAGGAGGGGGAGAGATGAGGAGGGATGGGGGGAGATGATAAGATAGAGGATGGGGGAGGGAGAAGACATTGCAGTCAGTATTAATATTAATGGGGCCCTGAATGTCTAGCTACGCCATTGTGTAGCAGACTTATTTGCTGGTGTGTTATTTCCCATTAGTGCTATTAAAAACAGTGGTTAAAGAGATACCCCACGTAATTTAAAGCATTACATGTGCATTCACTTGTATTAATGGTTTTAATAACGTCTGCTACATCTGCACATAAAGCAACAGTGTGATGATAACATCCACAGGCTTATTAATATTACACAAAAATAACTGGGTTTGAACTGAACGAGGCTTAAGATATAATAAAGTGATTTTATTCCTTAGGATAGGTGAACACACGAGATAATACAGTAACAAACAAGACGTACACTTACTTAGGGGTTGGGGAATGAGAAGTATGATGTAGCATTTCTCTCAGCAATCAGGTAATCATTCAGGTGATATCAGGTAACCATATCAGCAAACGAAGACAAAGGATAGAGGGTGGACAGCTAGTTTATAAACCTTTTGTCCCTCTATCTGTAACATTAAGTACCTGTGATTGGTTTTCAATTACCTCCAGCCAATCTTTAACATGGGAACACATTTCAACACATGCCCCCCTGCTAGCTGGCACAGGCGCAGTAGAACTGTGGGGTCTCATTTCTGTAGCCCCACATATGCAAATGGAATGCCAGCCGGTCTATCCATTTGGCTTTCTGGCAGGAAAACCTTTGTTGGAAGGTGTTAAATGGAACACTTAAAAACTGCTCTGGTCTGAGCCTTCTCCGCCCACAGGTAAACAGTGGGGGTGACAAAACCCTTTGAACAATACTTAAGTCCTAGACATTGGGTCGCCTCTAGGGCCATCTGCTACCTTATGGCCAAAGGAATTTACTCTGGAACTTATCCATACCTTAAAACACAGTATTAAGCATAAAACATAAACGTATTAAAATATCCGGTTCCGTTGGGTCTAGCAGGTCCAAACTTCCCAGTTCTCAAGGCCGGAACTGGGACACCATATGGTCCAAAAAGCGACTTGCTACGACCTTCAGAGCCGGAGATACACAAATGCACATTAAATCATTTTTCACTTTAATACAAAAATCTCCGCTAAAAAGAAATCTCAGCTTTTCACTTAATCCCCATTGAAAACAATGGGCAGCTCCGCCATAGACTTTCAATGGTAAATCGCCGCCATTGAAGTCAATGGGGTTTTTCTGCCATTGAAGTCTATGGGAAAAGTCCCGAACTTTCAAGGGGGTCCATACTCCATCGGGTTGGTCCAAGCGGGTCAAGGATGGTTCTGCAGTGGCTACAGATACCCCAAACCTTGATCCACTGAGCCCTCCGAACCGGAGATATGGAGTACCAAATTTCAGCTTTTTCCACAGTCGTTTTTCAGAGCCGGTTCTGCCGCCGCCGGCAAAGCCTATGGCGCGACCCGCTCTATCTGGTTCGACCCTTATCGGGGGTCCAGGATTCGGGGACCCGGTTGTGGTCGAGTGGGGGGAAGCCTAGGAACTAGGGGCAAAAAGAATTTTATTTCTAGGTGCCCTAGAACTGTTTATTCCCACGCCAATTGACGTTGAACTTGACTCAAGTGATTTTAACTCTTTTAAAGAACATTGTATCCGCTTTTCGGTTTGCGGTCTGGACGGCAGCCAACCCGTTCTTCGAAAGGGTACCTCGAGGAATCTCCATTGAAGTCAATGGGCCCATTGACTTTCAATGGGAAACCGCCGCTCTCCCTCTCGGACGCCACCTGCTGGTCTTTACAGGAAACAGGACTAAAACAGCACAATTCTCTATTGAAATGCGTTGAGCCCTAATGGCGGCCAATGGGGACCTGCAAAATGGTGCCTGAAAAGGCGGGAAAACTACACAAAGCGCTATAATCATTAAAGGACTATTAACCCTTGTGCTCCCGGATGGATTCTAGTGTGTGTGTGATGCAGACACTAATTAAACCAGACATTACAATGGAACAGGGGAACAGGGGGAAATACATTTACAGGTTATAACAAGGGTTAAATCACAGTTCTGGACCTCAGCCCAGTTAACCCCTTGTCTCCCTGGTGAGGTCAGGGGATGGCCAAATGGGGTGCAACCCCTTTAATACCGGGCCACCCCCTTTCTCCCTCTACAAACAGTACCAGTCAGTAAGAATGACAGCAACTGACTGTACGTACCGGATATGTAATAGGAACTATAAAGTTGGGAAGTAAAACAGATTTTAGTTGTACTGGTATTTATAATGTGTTTATATTTTAGTTACAAGCCAGGTTAGTCACAATATTGGTAATCTAAAATCTCTTCTGGCAATTGAGAAGCGCCACGAGATTATTTTTCCTACTATTTATAGACTTTTTTTAGCAAACATAGAATTAGATAATAAGATATCTCCTGCTGCCTCCTATGGTTTCTATAGGCTCCTCTCTACGATCTCGCGAGAATGGATGGAGGTGGTTCAGGAGATTCAGCTGGAGGCTACCTGTGTCAGCCTGTGCGTGTCAGCCTGTGCGTGTCAGTCTGTGCGTGTCAGCCTGTGTGTGTCAGTCTGTGCGTGTCAGTCTGTGCGTGTCAGCCGCAGTTTGCTGCTGAAGGCGCTGTACAGCTTGTTAACGTATTGAAGCGACAGCATGTGCTACTCTACAGTATATATCCACATCCTTTCCTCCATTATCTTTCTGACACTGTGGACATAACCTTTAGATACAAACATTAAAATAAGAAGATAAACTTTTGATATCTGAACACTTCAGTGTGTTTTCATATTATCAATAAAAAAATAAACAGACATTTTCTCGTATCCTGGACGGTATCTTTCTTCACGAGCATTGCCATGGAACGCTGATCTTTATCCCCTGCGAAAGAAAGGTCACACACTGAGGGGGTTATTCATTAAACTACGATATTGCCGATTGGGGCCCATTGGCCCAGAATCTCCCATTGAAGTCAGAGTTTTTGTGCGGTAGATTCCAGAATAACACAAAACTGGTTATTTTTATACCTGTACATTGGCATCTGAGATCCATATTCTCCAGTTGGGACTAGAAAAGTAACGTAATTAATAAAGGGGGTGGAGCATCTTACTCATAATGACATATTATGTGTTTTATATAATGAACATATATTTATTTTTGAATACTTCATATTCCTGTAAACTTTATATTCCTTTGATTATACTATATTCCTTTGCTTTATATGGCTGGCACCACAATAAAGATGAATAAATAACATCATCATTTAAAACACTGTGCCTCTGCTGTTATACAGATATTTCTTATAAAAAATGACCATTTGAGGTTTGTATTTATTGATGGCATCTTGCCCAGGGATTGACCATACTAGTTTTGTAGAATATGTATGAAGCATTTTGCCTCATTTGCATGCTAATGGATCATTTACATACAGCTGTGTGCAATTTGCATAGACAAGGTTACTCGGAAATCTTCTGTCCTTGGAGAACTGATCTTTTTTTAGCGCTACTTAAGGACTTCTTACTGTTCAGTGCATAGGTCTGCCCATAAGTTCTGCACTATCTTGCCATTTCTGTGGTTTAACTGTTGAAAGGTTTGTATGTAAAGATGACCTATTTGGAATCCTTCTCTTTACATGTAGCCACTAGGGAAGGACGTATTGATATGGAGCTTTTTAAAACTGAAAGAATAAAATTGATGTTGGAGCACGTGATTGGTCCTGATTGTAATAACAAATGTAGTCTTCTTCTGACCTTTTGGGTTTTCACCTGAATATAGTTTGGGAGAAAAATGGAAGAATAGCCTTTTTAGCTTACAGTACATCTCTTATTGTCAATGTATCAGGGAACTTTGCTTAGTTCTGATGTTCCTGATCGCGGAAGTATTTCTCTCCGTGATTACACTGAGCTTGTGGGAGGAATTCAACAAAAATTCACGTGCAGAATTTATTCTGTAGAAACGCGTTACCCCCGTCTCAATTCCTTGAGGCAAAACCAAAACCATGTAATACTCATTAAAATTCAACAAAGATTTATTCACGTATTAATTAGTAAAAAAGAAAAAACAGCAGCAAAGTTAAATCCTACCACAAACATTCTTTAAAAATGAGTGTTTACAAGTTTAAAACATATACTGTACTCAGCTCGAAAGGTATTGTGTGATAGGGCAGGGGGATTAGAAACGCTAACCCACACGTCACATTGATCCCATACATGGACGCCCTGATCTCGGCCGGCGTTGTCTCCGGAGCCGCGGAACTTTGCCTTTTCGGATGCGGCTCCGGAGACAAAGAAAGTGACTGCTACATCTGTGTTTGTTATATCATCGGTGTTCTCAGGGGATCGAGGGCAATAATAGTATTTCTTTCCATGATTACACAACGTGTTAATGCTAATCCGGACGTTACTGCTCGGGATATTTTTCTCATACTGGTTTTACTGTTTTAAATAAAGAGTCCAAAAATTTTGGGGAGGAAAGACGGTACCCATGTTTGAATTATATGGAGTAAAAAAATGATACCTAAGCATCTAGTATCAGGAGGATAGTGGAGTCTTTTATTGTAACTAAGAAATTGTATGTCTTTATTTATATAGCGCCAAAAGTGTACTCAGCGCTTCACAAAGAATACAGTACAGGGAATTAAAATGATACATTAAGCGCAGCAAAATCAGACAATAGGAAAGGAAATCCCTGCCCCGAAGAGCTTACAATCTAAGAGGTATGATGGGAGACTTACAGAGACAGCAGGTGCGGGAATAAGTGCTGTATATGGCAGTGCTTGGTCACAATGGGTGTTAGGAGTGGGTGAGTGAGGGACAGTAACCATGAGTGCAGGCTGTTGGGATGCTGAACTTGTGTGGCGAGTTTTAAGGTTAGTCAGTATTAAATCAGAAGGTTAACACCATTTACAGGGGAAGAGATGGCAGGGATACACGGGTGAGATCAGGTGTGTATGTCTTGGTTCAGGCTTAGGGGAGATCCCCAGCAGAAGGAAGGAGTAGATAGAGGGTGTGAATAGAGGATTTGTGTGGGTGGTTTTTATTGAGGGGTAAAGAAGTTGCTTGGAGAGAGGTGTATAAATAATGGTGCAGTGGGGAGTGGGGATGTTGGAGAGAACAGAGACGTTCACAAAGGAGTGAGGAAACAGTAAACAGAAAAAGCAATAGGGAGGGCATAGTGAGATGCAGGAGGAGAGACTTCACAGGTGCTGGTGGATAGGAAGAGTACAAAGAATCACAGCTTTTAGAAAGTCAAGTTCTCACAGCTGCAGAGTAGTAGTTGTTGTTGTTGTTGTTGTGGTCCCGATGTTCCTCTAATCTTCACCTCAAATTTCAACTCCAAAATTAACTCCAGACACTTTCAATGTTACACTTCAAAGAAATCAGGTACAGGTGTGAAATATAGTGTACATAAAAACAAACATTCACTTCTTTCCCTGTTCTGATCAGTTTATGCTCTATTGCAATCAAGCAAAGTGCATCACAGTGCAAACTTTTAATCAGTTTGCTCGATGCATATTGTTGTATAAAGTCGTCAAATCAATGCATTATTCTATACTTATACATAAATATGTTTTTTATTTGCACATTCTAACAATATGTTTTTGATTGCAGGTCAAAATGTTTTCGTGGAAAGAAAGTCCAGGGGGAATATGAGATAAGAGTTGAACAGGTAAGAAAATAAAGTTAACAAATACAGACTTAAATTCTATACATTTCAATGAATAATATGCAGCAGCGACATTCACATTTGTACGTTTCTCTAAAGATGTCTACTTAGTCAAAATGTTCTTCTACCCTAATCTTTTTGGGCATATTCACTAAGGAGTGTCCACAAGACACGTTCCACTCTGCAAGAAAGCTTGCATTCCCACTCACTGCCCTGTGCGGTGCTGGGCACGGCCGGCAGTGCAGGAGAATGGAAACGTAGCATTCCTCTTCCGTTTCCAGGGTAAGGGCCTCTGGGATCACGTGACTACTCTATGGAACGGTCACATGATCGCCGTTTGGCGGGGTAGAGTGCCGTTGCCCTTCCGGCACTCAAGGGGTTCAAAGACCGGTCTTTTTCCCTATGTTGTGAGAATTATTGAACAAGGTCTTCTGACTGCCAGAGATGTGCAGACTTTTCTAATCTTGGGGAAATTGTTCCTTTTTGTGAATCTTTGAAAAATCAAACTTTTTAAAAGTTTGCAAGGAATTTGCCAAGTAAAAATCCCTGCAGCCTGAAAAATGGGTTTTGGGGAGATAGAAGCCAATTTGAATTTGCAAAGTATATAAAAATGATTTAAATGAGTAAATTAGATTGTAAGCTCTTCGGAGCAGGGACTCCTTTTCCTAAATGTTACTTTTATGTCTGAAGCACTTCTCCCCTTTATGTGTTATTTATATGATAGTCATGTGTATTACTGCTGTGAAGCGCTATGTACATTAATGGCGCTATATAAATAAAGACATACATACGTATTTACCCAGGTATCTCAGGTGTGTTCCCTGGCATGTCTCCACGTGTTGCATTGAGTAGTGTTTTGGAGGTACTGTATATAACGCAATGGGCTATCTACAGAAATGTCTGGTGTCTCTCTCGACCCATATTTCAGGCTAGGTTCATCTCTGTCAAAATTCAAAGTTCAAATAAAAATGAACTTTTTTAGGTTAAAAAAGTTTAAACTTTCCCATAAAAATATATTTGTATTTTCTATTAAACATCTGATTGGAATATTATGCTTATTAAAACCCTATTTCTAAAATATACAAATGTGCAATCATGTGCATGAAGTTTGTTAATTAAAAAATAATAATATAGTATTTCAAGAAATATTCAAAATAATGTAAACATTTACATTTGACATGAACATGTAGTAGAGTGGGATAAATGGCAGCGTGAGGGCGGACGCAGGTTATTGCAGTTAGCAATGTGGAATGTCTACAATGTTAGTTCAGTATACAGAGCTGGAGTAAATATACATTGTATACTAGGGCTGCCAGATGTCCAGTGACATGGTGAGACAGTGGCACGGTGACACGGTGAGATGTGACACGGTGAGATGTGACACGTTGAGCCGGTGACACGGTGAGACAGTGACACGGTGAGACAGTGACACTGTGAGACAGTGACATGGTGTGACAGTGACATGGTGAGATGGTGAGACGGTGAGACAGTGACATGGTGATACGGTGACACGTGAGACAGGGACATGGTGAGACAGGGACACAGTGAGACAGGGACATTGTGAGATAGGGACATTGTGAGACAGGGACATTGTGAGACAGGAACATTGTGAGACAGGAACATTGTGAGACAGGGACACGGTGAGTCAGGGACACTGTGAGACAGGGACACGGTGAGACAGGGACACGGCGAGACAGGGACATGGTGAGACAGGGACACGGTGAGACAGGGACACGGCGAGACAGGGACATGGTGAGACAGGGACACGGTGAGACAGGGGCACGGTGAGACAGGGACACGGTGAGAGAGGGACACTCTGAGACAGGGACACCGTGAGACTGGGATACTGTGAGACAGTGACACGGTGAGACAGTGACACAATGAGACAGTGAGACCAGCAAATTACATGAGACTTCATGGGGCTGAATGAATAGGAATATAATTTATGATACATTAATAATGTGGATAACACTTGGTACTAAACAATAAGTGAAGTCTCTCCGACCTGTTTGTTCCATCACAAATGTATTAGAAACTGTAACATGCATGGATGCCAGGAGAATGGTGGCATTGTAATGACCTAAACTTCAACAAGTTACGCTGTAACAAAACTGTCATTGCTCCGGGAATAACGACAGAGGATCTGACAGTCTTTGTTTTGGTTTTCCAGGCTGAATTTTCAGAGATAAACCTCGTGGCCCATTCTGATGGGACTTACGCAGTAGACTTGGAAGCTTTCCGAAATGGGGCAAAAGTTGTCAGGTAAGCCCAGAAAATCTGCATCCATAGGAGGAAAGAGCATTATTGTGTTCCCACCGGGTGCAGCCAGGTTTGGGACGCCGTGCTCTCATCCGATCAAAATTCTATTCTTAAAAAATATATATAATGAAGACCTATATTGACTAAGCAGTCTTCTGCCATAGGACATCTTTCCGTGCTGGACGACACCTTAAAGACCATTCAAATTAATGCAAGGTGTTTCCCCCTAAAGTAAAATGTTTACTTTTGTAAAAATAAGTCGGTTTCAATTTTTACCTGGTCCAATACATGCAAATGTGCAAATGTTATCTGGTAATTGGTTTTCTTTCACTTAATCTCTTTAAAAAAATGTTCTGCTATCATAAGTCAAATACAACCCGAAGAGAAGGAACCGGTGTGAGCAATCTCCCTCAATATGGAACAGTTTACACTGTGTTATAACTAAAGACAAGAGATGAAGATTGTATTAATTCTCCCAAACATTTGGTTTCTATAGAGACACTAAAAGTTTTATATATATATATATATATATATATTATAATTATATACTTATACTTGTTTAATTTCTATAAATAAAAAGGATATTAATCAGCTACATTTAACATATATAACTTGCCCCTGCAATTTTCTGTAGTTCTTCCCCGCCTCTGGTGGGCTATAGAAAGCTGCGATGTTATAAGGATGTGGGGGTATTTGTAGTTTTTTTTTTTTACCAAACCCGGCCATAAAATTATAATTTACCATCAACCAAGGCTCCCCGGAGATGAGCGCACCACCGCTGAGCTCTCATTTCATGCTGCACCCATCTTTTTTCCTTTTGGTCACACTAAGTACCCAAATCATGTAAGTAATATATAGTAAGCATAAATAAGTAAATATTCCACTGAAACATATAAAAAAAAACTGATTACCCAGACCTGCTTATTTTTTATTCATATATTAAACGTATTTATTCTATAATATCTCCTAATTCTTTTCCATATTTCCTGTATGTGTTGTCCCACGTTTAAGATGTCTGTCTGCGCCTCTTCTAAATATTACTTTAAGTAAAACTTGCATTTGTACCATAAGGGAAAGGCTTTGCATATAGTGGGCCATATTTTCTCATCCGTGCTCCTCTATAAGATACCTTTACGCATGGCTTAGTAAACATGGGCCATTGTGGCCTATTCAAATGAATGAGTGTAAAGTGTCTTTAGACTTGGAAGGCGTCGTATGGACTAACACTGCTTAGTAAATAGGGCCCTTTATAGTTGACTAGAATGGGGCCATAAGGTATTTTCCAGCAGAGAAAGGAGTCTCTTTATTAAAGTCTCCTGGCTGAAAAAGTATGGTAAAGCCGGTGCAAAAACAGAGCCATATTCTTCACGGAAAAGGAGTCCCAGGGAAAGTAACGGGAGTTTCCTTTGCTAAATTTGGTGTGATTCTTCTGCACAGACTTTGCCCCAGTTTGGCCGCCGGGAGAATGTAGTAAATAACCCCCATTGTAGCTTATAGGGTAGCACTTTTTAGCTAATATTGTCGACAGTTTGGTAAATGCCCTAAATGCCGTCACATTTTACAGAATGCTGGGGGAATGGTCAGTCGGATGATCACAAGGTGACACCAGACTTTGAATGTACCATTTCTTGGCTACAATGACATTAAACCTAAAATTGTGTGACTTCCATGAAATAATATCACAGTCTCCGTACACAGTATACAGTATTTCTGGGAATTTCTGAGTGCTAACATTATCATTCCTGTGTCACTTGGTTAAGTTATATAGTGTATGGGGACCCATCCTCTATGGTTATGTTATGTAGTCCTGCCATTCATACCCAATGTGACTCCTCACATTTATAAAGAAAAACAAAACTGGTTTTATATTTGCAGGTCATGTGTTAAACTGTCACTGAGACGTGACATTGAATAGTGAGAGAAAAATCATCTTACAGAACAAAGCAGATTATTTTCTGAGGTGCACTCATTAAATCTCAGTGGGTTCTGCAGGTCTCCTGTCCCAGTGCCATTAACCCAAGGTGGCTTTAATTATGGTGGTTTTTCGTAATGAATGACTTTGAAAAATACTCATTATACTGAAAACATAACATTGTGACTGAAGCAATTGACATTGAAACATTCCTGCTAAGTGGCAGGTTTTGTGCTTGCAGAAAATATCTTGTTTTAAAGAACATGTTGACGTTGCCTACTGTACAATCATATTTATTCATTATTGTTTGTATTCATAAATATATTGTTGTTGTTATTTTTAGGTCATTCAGGCCTGATTTTGTCCTTATTCGACAACATTCCTTTAGCATGGCAGAGAATGAAGACTTCCGCAACCTTGTCATTGGAATGCAGTACGCTGGCATCCCAAGCGTCAATTCTTTAGAATCTATTTACAACTTCTGCGACAAACCATGGGTGGTAAGTATCCTAAACCCAAGGCACCAATGTCATAGTTACTATGTGATGATAACCATATAGTGTAGTTGGGTCATAACATTTGCAATTATTTTAACTTATTCCCAATAAAGGAATACCTGCATTTTTTTCTCACCATAAAAATAACAATTATGTATGCGGAAAGATTGCTATAAAAAAATATAATTTTCATGCTGCTTTTGCATCCAAGCATGTTATGATCATCAAATATCACTTTGCATATGCAATCTGCGTGTTTTAAAGGCCAAAATGTCAGTTGTAATCACTATAATTCAATAAAAGTAATTTCAGCTAGCGCCGAACAATGCTGCGTCACCTTTTAATCATAGTTTTATAAGGGTTATAAAGAAAAGCCCTTCAAATAAATATATGGCTTATAGTCTTTGATGAAAAACAAAATCACACTCGTCATAACAGGTTGGTTGCATGTATTCTGTTACTGAGGACATTATACACGGACATTATACACGGACATTATACACGGACAGGCGTGGCTGGCATTTCTTAATGATATCATTCATCACGTTCAGCATAGCCTGGCTGTGAGGCCGGAATAGGGCCATTTCGACCACAGTAAATGTGTAATGCATTATAACTTGCAGCGAGCGCTCACTTCCGTGCGTTTCCACCGCATTATAACTTGCAGCGAGCGCTCACTTCCGTGCGTTTCCACCGCATTATAACTTGCAGCGAGCGCTCACTTCCGTGCGTTTCCACCGCATTATAACTTGCAGCGAGCGCTCACTTCCGTGCGTTTCCACCGCATTATAACTTGCAGCGAGCGCTCACTTCCGTGCGTTTCCACCACATTATAACGTGCAGCGAGCACTCACTTCCGTGCATTTCCACCGCATTATAACTTGCAGCGAGCACTCACTTCCGTGCGTTTCCACCGCATTATAACGTGCAGCGAGCACTCACTTCCGTGCATTTCCACCGCATTATAACTTGCAGCGAGCGCTCAATTCCGTGCGTTTCCACCACATTATAACTTGCAGCGAGCGCTCAATTCCGTGCGTTTCCACCACATTATAACTTGCAGCGAGCACTCACTTCCGTGCGTTTCCACCGCATTATAACGTGCAGCGAGCACTCACTTCCGTGCATTTCCACCGCATTATAACTTGCAGCGAGCGCTCAATTCCGTGCGTTTCCACCACATTATAACTTGCAGCGAGCGCTCACTTCCGTGCGTTTCCACCGCATTATATCGTGCAGCGAACACTCACTTCCGTGCGTTTCCACCGCATTATAACTTGCAGCGAGCACTCACTTCCGTGCGTTTCCACCACATTATAACTTGCAGCGAGCACTCACTTCCGTGCGTTTCCACCGCATTATAACTTGCAGCGAGCACTCACTTCCGTGCGTTTCCACCGCATTATAACTTGCAGCGAGCACTCACTTCCGTGCGTTTCCACCGCATTATAACTTGCAGCGAGCGCTCAATTCCGTGCGTTTCCACCACATTATAACTTGCAGCGAGCACTCACTTCCGTGCGTTTCCACCGCATTATAACGTGCAGCGAGCACTCACTTCCGTGCATTTCCACCGCATTATAACTTGCAGCGAGCGCTCAATTCCGTGCGTTTCCACCACATTATAACTTGCAGCGAGCGCTCACTTCCGTGCGTTTCCACCGCATTATATCGTGCAGCGAACACTCACTTCCGTGCGTTTCCACCGCATTATAACTTGCAGCGAGCACTCACTTCCGTGCGTTTCCACCGCATTATAACTTGCAGCGAGCACTCACATGCATTTCCACCGCATTATAACGTGCAGCGAGCACTCACTTCCGTGCGTTTCCACCGCATTATAACGTGCAGCGAGCACTCACTTCCGTGCGTTTCCACCGCATTATAACTTGCAGCGAGCACTCACTTCCGTGCGTTTCCACCGCATTATAACTTGCAGCGATCACTCACACGCATTTCCACCGCATTATAACGTGCAGCGAGCGCTCACTTACGCGCATTTCCACAGCATTATAACGTGCAGCGAGCGCTCACTTACGCGCATTTCCACAGCATTATAACGTGCAGCGAGCGCTCTCTTATGCGCATTTCCAGCTCCTCGCAGAAACAGGGAGCTATTTTCACTGTTTTCATGACATATATATTATGCAATGATATAGTTCTCATTTAAATGATGTTAATATTATGTATAACATTACATTATATGGCACGAGCATCTTCCTCACACACCTAGAAAAATGGTAAGAAAACAAAGCACTGCTTCCAGCAGAGAGATGAAATTGAATCAAGTAGAGTGTGTACCCATAAAAAATATAACCATTTATTGGATCCTTAAAAAAGCAGCATAATGGGGCAAACAGACCCCCACCTACGCGTTTTGAGCAAAGCAACGTGATGTCACATGACCTAACGGCGTCATTTGACACCGCGTTGCCATGGCGACGCATCTAAGAAGCCGCCGGAGCCAAGGTAAGTGAGGTTTGCAGAGGCCGTCACCGCATCCCCGGCACTTAATTTAAGTGCCTTCGGGAAGCGCGCTGGGCCTCTGTAAAGCCCGCGACCCCGCAGTTTGCGCACCTCTGGCCTGGAGGCACTAAATATTAGAATCAAGATTATCAAGCCTCATAAACATGTCAGTGGAGCAAACTATTGGAAATGAAAACAATTGCTGCATTTTAAAGCAAAGTGCATCATCATGATACTTCTCCCCTGCAAGTTTAGAAATTAGCCCCTCATCCACATGTGATGTGCAAAATATTCGCTCATCTTCACCACTCAGGCTCAAATTCTAACCGGTTTTGTGTTCGAGAGAAAGCAAAATACATTGATTAATATGTTTACCTCCAGATAGAGCATTAAGTATTCCTTGTGGAGAGATACCTCAGAAAACACCTGAGATACACCTGGGAAATAAACCTGCTAATGTAAATAGGCTCATTTCTACATTTAAAGCAGATGTGCCAGGTGTGCCAGGGTGCCAGGTGTGCCAGGTGTGCCAGGTGTGCCAGGTGTGTTCACAGTTATCTCACCGTGTAGGATTTAAGTGACTCTGAAAGTACAGAAGTTAATCTCTCTCACTTGCCGTTATTTTAGCCCTCTGCGCCTTAGCGAAATATTGAGCAAAAAATGCAAACAAATTTGCAAACATAGTCGGGACACTTTTGCAGAACTCTACCCTTCAGTACGGAGTGAAGTTACTGTGCTGATTTTTCTATTTGTAACCCGTTATTTCTTTGTTCTGTTACAGTTTGCCCAACTCGTATCTACCTATAAAATTATGGGCGGTGAGAAATTTCCATTAATCGATCAGACATATTACCCAAACCACAAGGAGATGGTAAGTTTGTTTCTTGGCTTTCTACATGTGGCAATGAAAATGATACAATGGAAAGGGTTTCCCAATGTATATGACCAGAGCAACGTCTGCCGGCTGGACTTGCTGTTACATTGTGAATTAGTAGCCCATAGCCCAGGGATGGGCAACTCCAATCCTCAGGGGTCACCAACAGGTCAGGTTTTCAGGATATCCCTGCTTCAGCACAGGTCAGTCTTTGATTGAGCCACTGATTGAGCCACCTGTGCTGAAGCAGGAACGGCTCAACCAGTGGCTGTCTTTGACCCAGGGATATCCTTAAAACCTGGCCTGTTGGCTCTTGAGGATTGAAGTTGCCCACCCCTGCGTTAGTCCCTCCTACAGGCCTGATCTGCACTAGCAGGCGGTTACCGCTGGCCTCAGGCTGAACGGGAGGTAAGGGGAACGGGAAGTTGCTTAATGCAGCTTTGTGATTCTGGGTCTCAGAGAAGTTTGATTGTTTGGTTGTAAGCTGCAGTTATGTACCTCTGTTTCATGCCACTTTGCCAATGCCGGCGTTGACTAAAACACGGGAAGTTTCCGTAAAATAGTACTACTTCTCGTAAAAAAAAAACAAATATGTTTTTGAAACAACTTACAAAATATAATAATTCTTAATGCAAACATTACACTTCTTTATATTGTTTAGAAAAAAAGGCTATCCTAAAATCAGGAATACTACTGTCGTTGATTGTGATTTATTTATGTGACCTTTCCTATTTATCTATTATTATTACATTATCTGAATCAGGGGATTAGCCAGAGTTGAACCAGACTGTTTTCAGCTGCAGAAACTCCCCAGTTTTCTCAAGTTTCCCTGTGTTTGTATTCTCATATTCGGATGAAAACAATATGACTCAAACCTGCTGTGCGTTTATCGGTACAGGACTTCATGGGCGGCTTTTATTGGGATGCTCCCAGCAGCCATCGTCTATTTACTGTACTAAATATCAGGAGGTACCCAGATCTGAAATTAATCAGCTCGTTACCGCACGGCCTCATTACCAGCAGCAGAGCAGCAACAAAGGGCTCAGCAGGACATGCCGTACAGTTTAAAAGCATTAAAAAATGTTTAATAATAATAGCAACTTTATTTATGTCGCGCTTTTCTCCCAATAAGACTCAAAGCTTCACGGTTACAAAAAGGAAAAAATAAGAAAACATTTGAGGTTATAAAAGAGCGCAAACACAAGGAAAGGTACAATACAGGATGGGACGGTGCTGTGCCTATTACATGCCGGACTGGTTATGGTTCATTAATTAAATGCCCGGGTAAGCAGGTCGTTTGTAGCTTGTTTTTATAGATTGCCAGAGAGGGGTCTCTCGGGCTGTATGAGTCAGACGGATCCTGCATCGCCTCTGTTTCATAGTCAGGAGAGTTGGATTATAAGACCACGAATTGTAAGCTCTGCGGGGCAGGGACTCCTTTTCCTTATGTTACATTTACTGTATGTCGGAAGCACTTTTCCCCCTGTGTTACTGCGTTACTGCGTTACCGCGTTACCGCGTTACCGTGTTACCGCATTACTGCGTTACCGCGTTACTGCGTTACTGTGTTATTGCGTTACTGCATTACTGCGTTACTGCGTTACTGCGTTACTGTGTTACTGCATTACTGCGTTACTGCGTTAGTGTGGTAAAGGTTGTAGGTCTGGGATGTGTGTTCTCCCTAAGGCTGCGGCTAGGCAGGGAGCGGGCGCTGGCGTCCGTGTGCTGCGTCCTGCTCGGCCATGTGATTCGTGGCTGGCTAGATGTGCGCACGGGGTTCATGTCAGGGGGCGCGCCCAAGACATCACGGAGCTGGTTCGCCATCATTGGGCGAACCGTTCACGTGACGCGGGAGCGGCAAATTCAAATTTGCTGCAAGCAGGTAAGCGCCGCGCATGCTCAGGCGCTCGCTAGCCTGGCCACACACATTACCGCAATGTGTTTCATCATGGTCAGCGTGAGCGCCCGCTCAGCGCCACCTTGGACGAGGCCTAAGTTCCTACACGCTCGCTAGTACTGAGTTTCTTGGTGAGTAGCACGTTAGAAAAAAGTCTAAACAAATGAAGTTCTGTGTACATTAATGGCGCTATATAAATAAAGATATGCCTACAAATTGTACTAGTCCCATTTTCATTAACCCTTTATTAGTGGTAGGGTAGAGTACGGCGTTGCTTGCCCCTCCCATAGGAATGTAAGGTATATTTTGCAAATAGCTGCTGTCAAAGGATTTGAAAAATTCAAACTGCAGACATTATTTCAATTATATTTAATATGGTAGATAAATACTCTATGAAAACACCTCACAGTATTTCACAAGGGAACAAACACACATGAAAATATAAAGATGTGTTAAATACAGCTACAAATATACTAGTATTTAATACAGTATGGTTATTCTAGAAACTGAATTCAAAATGACTGTACGACAAACATTGCCATTTTCTGCATTGCTGCTAAATTATACGCACTGAGAAAACATCCTGTGCGAAATGAGCCGGTGCCAGGTAAGCAGAGCAGGGATTCAAAGGACGGGAGTATTGTTTTGGCAGCTCTGGGATACATTGTGGTGTTTCTTAGCAAGAAGAAAAAGTGACACACACATTATAATAATTGTGTGACATACTTGAATACATCTGGGCTTATGTCAAGTTACTGGCTTAAGCAGCAATGACCCCCTGTTTTAGACTAGATATAGTCTATTTTTATTTGCCAGTATGGTATCGGCTGATGGAAAAGGATGGAAGTCTTTGCTCTAATGACATTGGGACTTTCTGCTAGTTCACAAAATTAGATTGACTAATTGTCTTTATTTACCAATAAGGAAAATAATAATGTTATTATTTTAGGAACTATGTACGATATGATAACTATATACAAATATATTTGGGGAGAATAAAAGGAGCTTTCAAAAGAACTATTCATCCCAAGGACAGTACAAAGGACTCGGGGCCATCCCTTAAGGTTGGAGGAAAAGAGATTTCACCAGCAACAAAGGAAAGGGTTCTTTACAGTAAGGGCAGTTACAATGTGGGATTCATTACCCATGGAGACTGTGGTGGCAGATACAATAGATATCTTCAAAAAAAGGTTGGACATCTTTTTTAGAAAGGAACGGTATACAGGGATATACCAAATAAGTAAACATGGGAAGGATGTTGATCCAGGGAGTAATCTGATTGCCAATATTTGGAGTCAGGAAATAATTTATTTTCCTCCTTATTAGATATTGGATGTGTCACTGGGGATTTTTGTTTGCCTTCCTCTGGATCAATATACTCTAAGTACGGACATAGGATAAAGTATCTGGCGTCTAAATATAGCATAGGTTGAACTTGATGGACTTTTTTCAACCCCATCTACTATGTAACTATGTAACTTTTTATAAACAATGTAATAAAACAAATTAAAAACACAACTAGGGGACTTTGCTGTTATAATTTTTGGCAGTTCTGCAAATGGATTGCACGTTGTCAACTTAATTATTTCTAACCATATATTCTCACTAGGGGCTAATGAAATAAACAGTAAAATATTTTTTTTCGATAAGAGATGCATTTTTATATTTTCTTCTGAATTTCTCTGCACTCCTCTTCTAGTTTATTTTATTTAGAGAATATCTTTTTTGACTGGTAACCATGTTGAAATCTAAATATGCATTATACATGTATTAATCAGTTTTCTCAGAATTAATCATTTTTTACTTATGCAGTGATTATGAAATCAGATGAGTATATACTAAAAACAGCAAATAAGACGTGTACCTTATTACATATAACTATTGCAAAGGATCAAAAAAAAAACTACCCTCTGTTTGATTTAAAAAAACACCTTAACGTTTCCAGTTATTCTTATCTCTGTGTTTATCATATTTTCAGGTTTTCTACTTGGTTTTTGGAGGGTTTTTTTCTGAAAATATAGCAGCTTCCATTTGAAATCATAGAAGTCGTGGGAATGCAACACATGAGATTAAATTGTTATTTATTATTTCTGAAATACTGAGAAAAAGAACAAAATAGTAATATACTGATAAGATATTAATATGAAATATCCCTAGGAGTGCTTTCATTTTCTTTACTTTCTGGGGTGGGGAAAGAAAGAGCCTGGTACTTTAATCTGACTTATATTTGTAAAATAAGTCATATCTACAGGGCCTGTTAATAATGAGAATAATGATTACATAATCAATACATTATTAGTATTGAAACCAGAGGAGCAGACCACTGACATACATGCACAAATAATTGAATGGTTACAGCAGGAACCCCAGCGCTTTCCTTGTTCAATGTTATTTAATATTTTTTTTAGCATTATAGGATTGAAGCAGGGGGTGTCCGGAGCGGAGCTGCGTTAACTTCACCTCCGGGACCCCCTGCTCCCTGAGATAATGGGGGGTGTGTGAATATCCCTCTGTGCAGGTAGCAGCTCCAGCTGGGCTGTATGCAGCTACCGAACTGGTGGATTTAAAGCTTTCGTGTCACGGGGGACACTAGGACACCGTGACATCACCCTGGTGGCTTCCTTTTGACTTGTGTGTCTGGGAGCTTAAAACGTGTGGAGCTGCTAACAGCACCCACTTCAGAGGTAAGTATCTCGGGAAGCAGGGGTCCGCGGAGCTGAAATTAGCGCAGTTCCCCTGTGGAGACCTCCAGCTCCCCACCTATTGAAACAAAACAACATGTTCTGCGGCTGTAAAATAATTTTTTCATATATGACAGTTTATTTGATTTTATTAACGTATCTTATATAATGTGGGGTTTACAAAAATCATCCTATTGATGGATTCAACATTGGTTGTAGACTAGAAACCCAGTCTGAATGGAAGCCAGAGGATCCGATATAAACAGGTATCTATGTTCACTAAGACGCATTGAATGTGTTTTGTTATTTTATAAAGTGATATATTTAGTAAATTATAATCTCAGCACATCATTTCATCCCACGTAATACATTAAACGTATGTAATGTATATGTGTTTTATAACCAGGAATAATATTTCATAATGAAACCATAAAATATAGACACCAAAGAGCTTTCCCTTCTCTAGGCATTTGAAGAAGAGACTTGGGAAGTTTTGAAAACTCTGTACACTATAATTTAATCTATGCAGAACTCATGTTGGCCTCTAAAAAGTATCAGTACTTAAAAAACAAATCTTATCTAGGCAAAATTAGATACGAAATACTGTTGGCACAATGTGCTTCTGATATCACCAGTCCGTGAGAAGACAAGTCCTAGTGTCATTTTCCTATTTTAAATGTTGGAGAATAGTTTATCATTGTTTAAAATACGTTTACAGATGTGACTTTATAAAACACATACAACTTCAACAACTTCATTTCTAAAATGACATTTCGTAGGAAGACAAAGAAATGGTCTTCTGCTTTTTGACAAACATTTTGCAAACCAGCAATTCAGTGTGCTTTAAAGAGCACGACAAATAATATTTAAACAAAGGCCCCTGTATCAAAAAGGCTTTGGGGAAGGTTATCACTCATTCTACCAGGCCACCAATTCCATAATATCAGGGCAGCGTCAGTGCAATTCAATCTATTGTTGTCTAAGAGCTTAATTAGGAACTTGCACTTCTCAGCCATACGCTTCTGGTGCTTGGTACAACTGATGGGATTAGCCACAGGGGCAACAAGGAATGTCTACGGTTCGCTGATGTCAACAAATTCCTTATCTGGAAGAGGTCCACCTCTGTACCAGCTACAAGAACCATCACTTCGCTTGATGCAGGCATAGTGCTTTGCTTGTTGTCCATATAAGCTTCTTTCTATCAGCCAGTCTGTCCAGAGACACTCATTTGGGGCACTGAGGGAACAGGGTACCATGTAGCATGTAGTAATCTAAGCATAAAATATTACGATGGGTTATTAGCATTACATGTTTTAAAAGAATTGTAATTGGAACAGTGTATAAAACAGTTAATCAATGCTTTAAAACATATAGTAGATTTGTAGTACATTAGATTTAATTTAGGATGAGACAGATACTGCTCGCAGAACTTACTATTAAAAACCCCTCAAAGTTCTATGACCGCGACTTTTAGCCATTGGTTATTTTTCATGTAATTTTCAGTCCAATACCCTAATTTTTTTACATATACCTGCACAAGACAGATCTGTGCTTTGGTTCTACATAAGTTCCAGAGGGGCCAATAAAAAAATGTTTCTCAGCGTCAACAGTATTCCAGTACATGTCTCATGGGCAGAATTCTTAAAATGTGTCAAATATCTGTTTTATGAAGCAGTCTTTGTTAAAAAAATAAAAATAAAAAAAAGGTGCTCTTTCGCGAAGAATTTCGTTGGCATCCATCATCGCATCAGAAGAGTAAAAAAAGTATTATATTATTATAAAGATTATTATTCACATATCCTGATAATATTACAAATGTAACACAATGCTAAGAAATAGTTGTCCTTAGCCTGTAGTTTAGTAATGCTTCGATTCAGAAATAAAAAGCGAGAACTTAAAATTGTCGATAAATGTCAAATTATGGATCGCTTTTAATAAGTATTAACATCTAACAAAAGCCAAAAGTCCTGGAATTCAAATTAGAATATTTCCCAGGTGTGTTCACAGGTATCTCGGATTTCTGCAAAATAACCCTATTTATTAAGCCAATGTAACGACGTGACATTTGGGCAGCTGCAGCTTCACTTGAGAAAGGCAGTTGTGTCTGGCGAAACGTCACGTCGTTACATTGGCTTAATAAATAGGTTGTTTGCAGAAACCGGCCCTGCTTCCTGTCTGACTGGCTGATATCGGGGTGTAGGCGGGGATCCCGGAACCGGCACTGCCCTGCTTCCTGTCTGACTGGCTGATATCGGGGTGTAGGCGGGGATCCCGGAACCGGCACTGCCCTGCTTCCTGTCTGACTGGCTGATATCGGGGTGTAGGCGGGGATCCCGGAATCGGCACTGCCCTGCTTCCTGTCTGACTGGCTGATCCTGGGGTGTAGGCGGGGATCCCGGAACCGGCACTGCCCTGCTTCCTGTCTGACTGGCTGATCTTGGGGTGTAGTCGGGGATCCCGGAACCGGCCCTGCCCTGCTTCCTGTCTGACGTGCTGATCTTGGGGTGTAGGCGGGGATCCCGGAACCGGCACTGCCCTGCTTCCTGTCTGACGTGCTGATCTTGGGGTGTAGGCGGGGATCCCGGAACCGGCACTGCCCTGTTTCCTGTCTGACGTGCTGATCTTGGGGTGTAGGCGGGATCCCGGAACCGGCAGCACCGGGCACTATATCCATACCTTTCCTGTTTTGGTGTGCAGCAGATATCCGCTGTTTATTCAGCGGTATCTCTCCACGTGTTCTATAGAGGAGGATTTTGGAAGCTATTTAAGTCAGTTTGTCCTCCTCCATCTCTACCTCTTCCAGCACGCGTCTGGGTGGCAGTAAGGCCGAGTTAGGTCTGACTTAAGTCATGTGATATTGAGTCCCTGCTTTAGCCCTAATGGCTGTTAGTGCGCACTGTATGCGCTGTTAGGGTAACTGCCTCTATAGCAGCAGTGTGCCATTCCTCAAGGACTGACAACAGGTCAGGTTTTCAGGCTATCCCTGCTTCAGCACAGGTGGTGCAGTCATGACGACGGAGCCACTGATTGAGCCACCTGTGATGAAGTAGTGATATCCTGAAAACCTGACCTGTTGGTGGCCCTTGAGAGCTGGAGTTCACCTCCCCGCTATATTGCATTTCATTCTGACTAACGGCTGTTATAATTAACGCAATGCTCTTTATGGTAGAAAACACGAGTTAACATTACATTAGGCTTTAAAGATATGCGGTAAGGTTTTACATCACGTTAAGGCAGTTAACAGCGCTTTTGTGGATCTGGGACAAAGGGATTTATAGCATAGCACTATTTAGTGGATGTGTGTGTAGTTCTTTAAATCATAGTAAGTTCAAATAGCAACAATTTCCTTTCATAGGAGAATATGTTATATTGATTTCAAAACTGTTTAAATGTGTATTACACTGTCTCTAAAGAGAAGTTAAAGTAAAATATTACTTTGACTTGCTCTGTTTGTATAAGAAACAATTAAAAAAACGACTGTAGGATGTCCTTTCTGCTCTTTGAAATGAGTGTCTTTGCTGTGTTCTTTAAATGAATGTTATTTGGGGTTTTGTTTATAACACGGTGAGACCAGAATATAGTGACACTTACTTTGCATTCACATCCCGTTTGGAATCTCTGATTCAGGATTTTCTTTTGTGATAATGACAGGTCGTCCCATGGTTCAATGAAATTACATAACTGGATGAAAACTTTGTTATCAATAGAAATCTGACCTTCAGAAAAAACAGAAATCAGACAGTTACACAAAAAAACAGAATGTGAAAGTGAGAAAATACCCCAAGAATAGGGAATCTTAGTGGTACTTGAGAGATGCATTCATACTCACTAAGCAACTTTATCTATACTGTATTGTGCAAAATGTCCGAATCTTTGTATAAATTAAGAAAGTAATTGCAGCTTAACCGAAATCCTATAAACAATAAGGATGCTGGTACTTTGGTGATTCTGTGTTGTATTGTGATAACTGACATTAAATGCTGCAAAGATCACTATACAGTACTTGTTAACTAACTATAATTATTCACGTATGTTTTATCTAGTACTGTTTTTCCTGTACTCACATCCTTTGGATTTGTGGTTCTGTTTTTTTGTATGTACTAAACAGGACTAGAAATCTCTGGGCTGCTAAAGGGTATGCGTTTCAGCAAGACTGAACCATACTAAAGCTGTCTCACATTTTAATCTGGTCTGTAACTGTTACATAAGCCTATAAGATATATTATCTTTAACTGTGCATGCAATGTCTTGTATATAATGTATACCCTGTTCACTTATGTAACTGTATTTGTAACCATGTATCTGTCATCATAACTCTGTGCCCAGGACATACGTGAAAACGAGAGGTAACTCCCAATGTATTACTTCCTGGTAAAATATTTTAGAAATAAAAAATAAATAAAATTACTATAGTTAATGATTACCAATGAATAGCATGCACTGTGTGTTCTGGCTTATACTGTGAAAGGTTGTGTTATAATCACAGTTGGCCAATGGCCTTGGATAATTCCATATTTTGGAAAGGGCATAGCTTTTTGGACACACGATGTATATACATCTGCCTTCTGTTATTTATTATGAGACGTGCCTTGAACTTACTTTTGCCATTATCTTTTTGGATGATTAACTTGACATAAATGCTTGTTTTACATTGTTGTGCACATATTTGGTTGGGTCACATATTTGTATTTGTTGAATGGAGTTGGACGTTCTGATGACTGCACTGGTCCTGGAGAAGTGTCTATATCTCATAGCTTTCGATACCTTTTCATATACAGACATGGGAGTTGTTACATTGTTCAGAGCTTTTAGAAGGCTGCTGGCCTCTTCATGTGTATTATGACATCATATACTGTATAGTATAGTGTACTCCGGGAAATGTGTTGGGGAGAAGATAATAGGTACACACTGTGCTAGCTGTCAGATGTTTGGCTTTTAAGAAGTATTAAGGTAACCTTCTCACAGCTGAAGGACAGGAAGGGCATTATGAATGGCCGCACCGTGCCAGAATATTAGAATCTTGGTGCAAAGCTACAGTAGCAGTTTGAGTCTAGAAGACAAATCCATTATTTGTAATGCCTTTGTGTGTTTTTGAAGATGAAATCCATAGCGCACGTTTTTTGGCCGAGTGGGGCGGAGGGCATCTAACTTCCTGTATAATACTCCTTAGTCCCCTGGACAAGTATCGTTGGGTGATAATGTCGCGGCTTATTATTGGCGACCACGGGGGCCATTGTGTAGTTATTTGAGAGAAAATATAAACCATTAAAGTCAACCAAAGAGAGCCTGGAGCTGAGAGCACCGCGAGGGAGGGGTAGGGAGAGGGGGGAGGTGGGAGGGGAGAGGTGGGAGGGGAGAGGGGAGAGGGGGATTGCAGCTTTAAAATGTACATTACTGGTTAATACATAGTAATCAGTCGGTAAAAATATATGCATCCAATATATTATAGGTTCAATATTCACACAGCTGCTTCAGCTCCTGAAATGTTGCATGTCTACTTCATTTGGACTTTGTATTACAAAACCTTTTTATTTGTTGCCATACTAATCATTCAGCTCGTTAATTTATTGGCTATATTTGAAATGATTACGATCACCAAGTGGAGACCGGTCTTCATAAAGTGTAAATCTCTAATGCAGTTTTCTAATTCCTCACTCAAAAGACCTGGTACGTATCAGACTGTATGGCTCGCTAAGCACCATAAAATGCAACGCAATATAATATTCCAAAACGACTGAATGATTATAGGCAAAGGTCATCTAGTGACATGAAACCTTTGCCAGCTTGTGTGGGACCATGGAAGAAGAAACTGAAATTATAGGCAAAATACAAAGTATTACTGTAAAAATAGGTGCAATGTGCAATAGTTTTTTTTTACCAGTTAGAAGATACTGTTTCTTGTTGTTTGCTTCTAATTTCACCCCACAAAGAGAAGAGTCGAGAGGAGTATAAACATACTGAATATCTTTTATTTTCTCAAATCCTTTGAACATCTAGAATTGTATAGAGAAATAAATATTAGGTTATATATATTGATACAGTACATGCATTTATTAACACCAAATATCAAACAGTGATTGAACATTACACACATTTTCAGTTCAATGAGATTAAGCCAGCATGCACAGGGTTAACATCATCAGGAAAAGACAAACAACTTCAAAGACCTGGACTTCGTCGGCACCTCCCTCCCGCTCAGCAAGCCCCACGTGCCGCGCCTCCTCCTGCTAAGCACCTCCCTCCCGCTCAGCAACCCCCACCCGTGCCGCGCCTCCTCCTGCTAAGCACCTCCCTCCCGCTCAGCAACCCCCACCCGTGCCGCGCCTCCTCCTGCTAAGCACCTCCCTCCCGCTCAGCAACCCCCACGTGCTGCGCCTCCCCCTGTTTAGCACCTCCCTCCCGCTCAGCAACCCCCACCCGTGCTGCGCCTCCTCCTGCTAAGCACCTCCCTCCCGCTCAGCAACCTCCACCCGTGCCGTGCCTCCTCCTGCTAAGCACCTCCCTCCCGCTCAGCAACCCTCACCCATGCAGCGCCTCCTCCTGCTAATCACCTCCCTCCCTCTCAGCGCTCCCTCCCGCTCAGCAACCTCCACCCACGCAGCACCTCCTCCTGCTCAGCAACCCCCTCCCATGCAGCACCTCCCTCCCGCTCAGCAAGCCCCACGTGCCGCGCCTCCTCCTGCTAAGCACCTCCCTCCCGCTCAGCAACCCCCACCCGTGCCGCGCCTCCTCCTGCTAAGCACCTCCCTCCCGCTCAGCAACCCCCACCCGTGCCGCGCCTCCTCCTGCTAAGCACCTCCCTCCCGCTCAGCAACCCCCACGTGCTGCGCCTCCCCCTGTTTAGCACCTCCCTCCCGCTCAGCAACCCCCACCCGTGCTGCGCCTCCTCCTGCTAAGCACCTCCCTCCCGCTCAGCAACCTCCACCCGTGCCGTGCCTCCTCCTGCTAAGCACCTCCCTCCCGCTCAGCAACCCTCACCCATGCAGCGCCTCCTCCTGCTAATCACCTCCCTCCCTCTCAGCGCTCCCTCCCGCTCAGCAACCTCCACCCACGCAGCACCTCCTCCTGCTCAGCAACCCCCTCCCATGCAGCACCTCCCTCCCGCTCAGCACCCCCTCCCGCTCAGCAACCCCCACCTGTGCAGCACCCCCTTCCTGTTCAGCACCTTCTCATGCTCAGCGCCCCCCTCATGCTCAGCGCCCCCCACGCTCAGCGCCCTCCTCACGCTCAGTGCCCCCCTCACGCTCAGCGCCCCCTCCTGCTCAGCCCCCTTCGCCCACTCAGTGCCCCCCTCCCGCTCAGTGCCCCCCTCCTGCTCAGCAACCCCACCCGTGCAGCACATCCTCCTGCTATGCACCTCCCCCCCGCTCACTGCCCCCTCCTGCCCAGCCTTGTAGAAGAGAAGGGAGCCCCATGCCCCCTAGTGGCGCAACTCAGAAGGTACCGGTATCATATAGCTGCGTATTGCCGGTGAATGAAATCCACAATCACTGCAGCTGCCAGTTATAATGCCCCGCCGACACTTAGACCTTGAAAGGTCACAGTAATCTGGCAATACCCAATAGCCTCTAACTGGAGGTAGATCTGAGTAGCCAAAATAAATCCTTGTAGGAAAACTCACTGTTTTTTGCAGGTGGACGCCTGGCAGCCTCGGTGCGCTCCTACCGATGCAGGTCACAGGATACGCGAGAAGGTGAGGCGGAGCATCTGCGCGATGAGGGAGTAACAGACGGGACCACTCAAATCACTACAAACGCTTTAATGGCATGGAAAGCAACATTGACACACTCTTACGCGTTTCTCACGGCAAACCGCGCGTTATCAACTTTATCAGAGTACTCTTTGATAAAGCACTGTTAGCCGTGCGAAATGCGCAAGAGTTTGTCAATGTTGCTTTCCACGCCATTAAAGCGTTTGTAGTGGTTTGAGTGGTCCCGTCTGTTACGCCCTCATCGCGCAGATGCTCCGCCTCACCTTTTCTCGTACCCTCCCGCTCAGCGCCTCCCTCCTGCTCAGCTCCCTTCTCCCACTCTGCTCCCCACACCGATTCAGCACCCCCACCCATGCAGCACCTCCTTCCTGCTCAGTGCCCCCCTCCCGCTCAGTGCCCCCCTCCCGCTCAATGCCCCTCTCCCGCTCAGCGCCCCCCTCCCACTTAGCACCCCCTCACCCTCAACACCTCCCCCTCTCGCTCAGCATCCCCCTCTCTCTCAGCGTCCCCCTCTCTCTCAGCGCCCCAGTCACCCTCAGCGCCCCCGTCACCCTCAGCGCCCCCCTCCTGCTCAGCACCCCTCTCCCGCTCAGCGTCCCCTCACCCTCAGCGCACCCCTCCTGCATCTCTGCTGTGGGTGTCTCTCTGCTGTGCGGCTGATATCACCTTAACTCTGAGTCGCAGCAAAGGGAAGTGTGCCCTATGTTTCCACTTACATTTCCTTATAGAGTGTAAGCTCCTTGGGACAGGGCCCTCCTTACTTACTGTTATAAATAAATAATAATAATAATATGATCTTGGCCAGTAGCTACAGGCTCATTGCCCACATTGAAGTGCTGTGAAGCCATGTTCCCTTGCGTGGGAAGATTTACGAAACATTCATTTGAATGGGGCTGAAATAAGCAAGAGGGGGGGATGGATTCCCAGCACGTCGGGGAATAGGGAGTAAAGGTCAGGTGAGATCAGCAATATATATGGGGAAGTAGCACATTTTATGTAGGTGATATATCAATGTAAAGAAAGGGAGCACATAATTTTGTTTCAATTCATTGCTTCACTGTTTACGTTTGCATTAAATGTAACAAAATGTTTGTACATGTGACACAAATTGTTATCCAAAATAGCTTTATGCCACCACATACCTGGCAATTTTTTGGGATGCAAATACAAGATAAAAAATGATGCGCAGAGAAGTAGAATTTGAGACCATTTACTATAAGCTTTGTGTTATTTAACTTCTCCCCAGATCCCCCAATCTCTCCCCAGATCCTCCCAATCTCTCCCCAGATCCTCCCAATCTCTCCCCAGATCCTCCCAATCTCTCCCCAGATCCTCCCAATCTCTCCCCAGATCCTCCCAATCTCTTCCCAGATTCTCCCAATCTCTTCCCAGATCCTTCCAATCTCTCCCCAGATCCTCCCAATCTCTCCCCAGATCCTCCCAATCTCTTCCCAGATCCTTCCAATCTCTCCCCAGATCCTCCCAATCTCTCCCCAGATCCTCCCAATCTCTCCCCAGATCCTCCCAATCTCTCCCCAGATCCTCCCAATCTCTCCCCAGATCCTCCCAATCTCTCCCCAGATCCTCCCAATCTCTTCCCAGATCCTCCCAATCTCTCCCCAGATCCTCCCAATCTCTCCCCAGATCCTCCCAATCTCTCCCCAGATCCTCCCAATCTCTTCCCAGATCCTTCCAATCTCTCCCCAGATCCTCCCAATCTCTCCCCAGATCCTCCCAATCTCTCCCCAGATCCTCCCAATCTCTCCCCAGATCCTCCCAATCTCTTCCCAGATCCTCCCAATCTCTCCCCAGATCCTCCCAATCTCTCCCCAGATCCTCCCAATCTCTCCCCAGATCCTCCAAATCTCTTCCCAGATCCTCCCAATCTCTTCCCAGATCCTCCCAATCTCTCCCCAGATCCTCCCAATCTCTCCCCAGATCCTCCCAATCTCTTCCCAGATCCTCCCAATCTCTTCCCAGATCCTCCCAATCTCTTCCCAGATCCTCCCAATCTCTCCCCAGATCCTCCCAATCTCTCCCCAGATCCTCCCAATCTCTTCCCAGATCCTCCCAATCTCTCCCCAGATCCTCCAAATCTCTTCCCAGATCCTCCCAATCTCTTCCCAGATCCTCCCAATCTCTCCCCAGATCCTCCCAATCTCTTCCCAGATCCTCCCAATCTCTTCCCAGATCCTCCCAATCTCTTCCCAGATCCTCCCAATCTCTCCCCAGATCCTCCCAATCTCTTCCCAGATCCTTCCAATCTCTCCCCAGATCCTCCCAATCTCTCCCCAGATCCTCCCAATCTCTCCCCAGATCCTCCCAATCTCTCCCCAGATCCTCCCAATCTCTTCCCAGATCCTCCCAATCTCTCCCCAGATCCTCCCAATCTCTCCCCAGATCCTCCCAATCTCTCCCCAGATCCTCCAAATCTCTTCCCAGATCCTCCCAATCTCTTCCCAGATCCTCCCAATCTCTCCCCAGATCCTCCCAATCTCTCCCCAGATCCTCCCAATCTCTTCCCAGATCCTCCCAATCTCTTCCCAGATCCTCCCAATCTCTCCCCAGATCCTCCCAATCTCTTCCCAGATCCTCCCAATCTCTTCCCAGATCCTCCCAATCTCTCCCCAGATCCTCCCAATCTCTCCCCAGATCCTCCCAATCTCTCCCCAGATCCTCCCAATCTCTCCCCAGATCCTCCCAATCTCTTCCCAGATCCTCCCAATCTCTTCCCAGATCCTCCCAATCTCTTCCCAGATCCTCCCAATCTCTTCCCAGATTCTCCCAATCTCTTCCCAGATCCTCCCAATCTCTTCCCAGATCCTCCCAATCTCTTCCCAGATCCTCCCAATCTCTCCCCAGATCCTCCCAATCTCTTCCCAGATCCTCCCAATCTCTTCCCAGATCCTCCCAATCTCTTCCCAGATCCTCCCAATCTCTTCCCAGATCCTCCCAATCTCTCCCCAGATCCTCCCAATCTCTTCCCAGATCCTCCCAATCTCTTCCCAGATCCTCCCAATCTCTTCCCAGATCCTCCCAATCTCTTCCCAGATTCTCCCAATCTCTTCCCAGATCCTCCCAATCTCTTCCCAGATCCTCCCAATCTCTTCCCAGATCCTCCCAATCTCTTCCCAGATCCTCCCAATCTCTCCCCAGATCCTTCCAATCTCTCCCCCGATCCTCCCAATCTCTCCCCAGATCCTCCCAATCTCTCCCCAGATCCTCCCAATCTCTCCCCCGATCCTCCCAATCTCTCCCCAGATCCTCCCAATCTCTCTCCAGATCCTCCCAATCTCTCCCCAGATCCTCCCAATCTCTTCCCAGATTCTCCCAATCTCTTCCCAGATCCTCCCAATCTCTCCCCAGATCCTTCCAATCTCTCCCCAGATCCTCCCAATCTCTCCCCAGATCCTCCCAATCTCTCTCCAGATTCTCCCAATCTCTCCCCAGATCCTCCCAATCTCTCCCCAGATCCTCCCAATCCTCTTCCCAATCCACAAGCGGACACACACGGCACAAAACATGGTGCAAACACCTTGATACACTGACACAATAAGAGATGCAAAATGAAAATGACACAATTTGTGGACATTTTGCTCCAAATTTGCCTTGATGCCTCCTTCCTACAGTATGTCTCTAATTTTCATTTCATTCTCCTTTTTTATGCATCAATAAATACTCACAGAGGATTACAATCGTGACAATCAGGCAGTATCACACATTAGCTCCCATTGTCTTACGGGCATAAACCCCTCAGCAGGGCCGCCAACAGAAATGGTTGGACCCAGGACAAACATATGAAGCAGGGCCCCCCAGCACACTGGGGGCGGGTATGACCAGCAGGAAGGGGTATAAGGAGTTAATGGACTTGGGGGATGGGGGCAGTAATTGACCTGAGGGGGGATTATAAGGATGTACTGAGCCTGGGGAGGGAGGTTTGAGGGGTTACTGGGTATGTAGGGGGTTCTGAGCCTGGAGTGAGGGTGTAAGGGGGTACTGGTTCTGAGGAGGGGGAATGTAGGGGGTACGGGACCTGGGGAGGAGGGTACTGGGCCTGGGGTTAAAAGCAGGTACTGAGCCTAGGGAGGGGGTGTAAATGGGGTAATGGGTCAGGGAGCATAGTGGTCTTATCTGCCCACTTACCTGCAGTCCAGGTGGAGGCCCACAGAAGGGGGGGGGCTGGGGAACCCCTCCTTCTAGATGGGCGTCAACCAGCAAAGGAGCGGGCCTTGCAGGGGGGCCTGGGGAAGGATAGGGCCCTTCTTGCCTGCATAGGTGCGGGCAATAGTCTCTAGCATCGCTGGCTGAGTCACTGATTAAGTCACTGTGCTGAAGCAGGGATATCCTGAAAACCTGAGCTGTTAGTGGCCCTTGAGGACTGGAGTTGCCCACCCCTGGTATATATAACATATATTCAAATGAACAGATATGGGTCCATACTTACTAAACAGCCCCCTGCCAAGAGACACCTTGCAGCCCTGGGTGGCTCATTCCAGCACTTGGCTGTAGGGGGCGTATTACGGCAGACGAATGCTTAGTAAAGATGGGCCATGATGCAATATATATTATCAACAAAGCAAAACAACAATATTGTTGTACCTTTATTAGTTTGATTTCATACTGGATCATCTTGATGGCGCTGAAAGGGTCAGCACTTGTAGACATAATCACCTTTTCACTGGATATTTTGGCACGGATCACTGCAAAAAAAGTTTTTTGCTGTATGGTTATATAATCCATCACTTACTATTAATTATTAGTAAAAACATCACAAAGCAAACTGCTTCTCAGAAACAGCGTTAACGCCATGAAAGCGTGTGTGAGGACACAACGAGCGGCGTTTAATGGTTCTTACCGGTGCACCTGTGATGTCTGCAGCTAATGTAATAATCTGGGAGTAAAGTAAGAATATTCTGCAGATTGTTGGTAAGACGGACAGAGGGTTTTGAAACATAGGAAATGAGAAGCAGAGGCAGCCCCAGGGGCAGAGTATTTCTGTACCCCGTTATAGTGTGTGCCCCCCTATAGCCACCGCAGTTGACACAGATGAAGCTTTGTGAGTAATAATAACCTTAATACATTGACACTTGCAGGACCGTGTTCAGCGTGCTTCTCCTAGCATCGGTATTACAGTAGGACGATCCAATGCATCCCTATATATTGCTGACCTGAGGCAGAGAGAGGACCCTCGAGAGCTTGCCTTCTAATATAAATTGTTAGTCCAAATAAAAAAGATACCACCTAATACTGAAGTACTCACTTACTCTGCACCCTATATACAAAGACACCACACTGCTATTGTTTCCGGGACACGTTACGAGATTACAGCTGCGTAAACACTTTTTTTGGCCACAACTCGGCCGGCAGAATTACTTGTGGTGTTTATTTGTGTCATTGCAATTCAGTATGAGTCCGGCACGTGGCGCCCTGAATATCTTTGCCTATTCCCGCGCATGCACCGTCTACAGCAACACGACACGTGTGTTTCTGTGCAATGTAAGAATGGCACTAGAAATGTTTACAATGTCTAGGGGCCCATTATTATTATTATTATTATTATTATTATTAATAAGATGTCATTGAGACGTTGGATAACCTCTTCTACCCCAGACAGGAGAACGGTCATTCTTCCATGTCAATGGATTATACGTGTGCACTTTTGTAAATTATAGGTTATTAATAAATGGTAAACATTCTTAAAAAATGTATTCATGGTTACAAAGTAATCATTCAGTTATATATATATATACACACACAGCAATTACTTCTGTAATTACATTCGCAAAAGTACTCTGAGAGGACCAGCAATTCTGTGCCTGATACAGGTTACACGGTACAGTCAGTAATGGCCATGTCTTTTAGTTCTCCCAGCCCAACCATGTCTTCAGTTCCTCCATTTGATGTTATATCTGTTTATGAGACATTCAAGTTACCTTTCTTATTTTAATAAATACAATAATGAATCTGTCCTCTAGTAATGTTGCCAGAGTCTGTGATAGTCACCCAAGCATCACGTAAATGTATGTATGTAAGAAGTCTTTATTTATATAGCGCCATTAATGTACATAGCGCTTCACAGTAGTAATACACGTGGCAATCATATAAATAACAAATAACTACAAATAACAGATCATGGGAATAAGTGCTTCAGACATAAAAGTAACACTGTGGAAGAGGAGTCCCTGCTCCGAAGAGCTTACAATCTAATTGCTAGGGAGAACGTACAGAGACAGTAGGAGGGCATTCTGGTAAGTGCGTCTGCACGGGGCCAAGCTTTATGTATCGTGTCTAGTATTAGCCACAGTGCTATTCATATGCTTCTTTAAGCAAGTGTGTCTTAAAGGTGGATAGAGAGGGTGCTAGTCAGGTATTGAGGGGAAGGGCATTCCAGAGGTGTGTGGCAGTCAGTGAGAAAGATTTAAGGTGGGAGAGGGCTTTAGATACAAAGGGGGTAAAGAGAAGACATCCTTGAGCAGAACGCAAGAGTCTGGATGGTGCATAGCGAGAAATTAGGGCTGAGATGTAAGGAGGGGCAGAAGAGTGTAAAGCTTAAAAAGGGAGGAGGAGAATTGAGTGCAAGATGTGGGATTTGATAGGAAGCCAGGAGAGGGATTTCAGCAGGGGAGACGCTGAGACAGATTTAGGAAAGAGTAGAGTGATTCTGGCAGCAGCGATAAGGATAGATTGTAGGGGAGACAGGTGAGAGGCAGGGAGGCCGGACAGGAGGAGGTTACAGTAATCGAGATGGGAGAGAATGAGGGCCTGAGTCAGAGTATCTTTGTAATATTGCGGAGGAAAATGCAACAGGTTTTCGATACGTTTTGAATGTGAAGGGAGAATGTGAGAGAGGAGTTGAGTGTGACCCCTAGGCAACGTGCTTGGGCTACTGGGTGAATGATGGTACTTCCAACAATAATGTGGAAGGAGGTAGTAGGGCCAGGTTTGGGAGGAAGTATGAGGAGCTCTGTTTTTGCCATGTTAAGTTTAAGTCGGCGGAGGGCCATCCAGGATGATATCGCAGAGAGACATTCAGGAACTTTGGTCTGTACAGCAGGTGTAAGGTCAGGGGTTGAAAAGTAAATGTGTGTGTCGTCAGCGTAGAGGTGATATTTAAACCCAAGAGATGTGATTAGGTCACCTACAGAAAGTGTGTACAGAGAAAAGAGAAGAGGTCCCAGGACAGAGCCCTGGGGTACCCCCAAAGAGAGATCGATAGAGGAGGAGGTGTTAGCAAAAGAGACACTGAAAGTACGATGGGAGAGGTAGGAGGAGATCCAGGATAGAGCTTTGCTATGAATACCAAGAGTATGGAGAATGTGAAGGAGAAGAGGGAGGTCCACGGTGTCAAATGCTGCAGAGAGGTCAAGTAGTAGGAGCAGAGTGTAATGACCTCTGTCTTTAGCAGCATGGAGGTCATTAGTTATTTTAGTGAGGGCTGTTTCCGTGGAGTGAGCAGTGCGGAAGCCAGATTGTAGAGGGTCTAGGAGAGAATAGGTGTTGAGAAAATGGAGCAAACGAGAGAATATAAGACGTTCAAGGAGTTTAGAGGCAAAAGGCAGGAGGGAGACAGGTCAATAGTTACAAAGACAGGTGGAGTCAAGCTTGCTGTTTTTGAGTAATGGTATAACTGTTGCATGTTTGAATGAGGAGGGAAAGGTACCAGATAAGAGGGAAGAGTTAAAAATCTGTGTGAGCATAGGGATTATAGTAGGAGCAAGAGGTTTTAGGAGATGGGAGGGAATGGGGTCAAGAGGGCAGGCGGTAGAGGGAAAAGAGGAGATCAGCATTGACACATCCTTTTCCTTAAAATACTCAGCAAGGTCCTGAGGTGAGATGGCGGAAGAAGAGGAGGCAGCCGAGGGTGGTCTGAGTAGAGAGTCAAAGACAGCGAAGAGTCGGCATGGGTTAGACTTGTGCATGTTGATTAGTAAAGAAAAGTAGGTTTGTTTAGCCTGAGAGAGAGAGAGCAGAGTTGAAACAGGATAGCATACATTTGTAGTGAAGGAAGTCTGCGAGAGTATGAGATTTCCTCCAGAGGCGTTCAGAGGAACGAGTGGAGGAACGCAGCATGCGTGTTTGGGAATTTAGCCAGGGTCTGGGGTTAGAAGGGCGAGGACGGCAGAAAGAAAGCGGGGCATGTAGATCAAGAGAGGAGGATAAGGCAGAGTTGTATTTCCTGACCAGGTTGTCAGGGTCTGTAACAGAACTGAGAGAGGAGAGGGAGGAGCGTAAAGTGGAATCAAAGGCTGGTAGTTAATAGAGCGCAGGTTTCTGCAGAAACGAGGGGTAGATGGAGAAGAAAAGCGAGAAATAGAAAATGAGATGAGGGTCAGAGAGAGGAAAGGGGGAAATGGAAAAATCAGAGAGAGGAAAGTTTTTAGTGAAAACCAGGTCTAGATAGTGGCCATCCTTGTGGGTGCTAGCAGCAGTTCGCTGTTGAAGGCCAAAAGAAGAGGTTAGAGAGAGAAAGCGGGAAGCCCAAGGCAGAGAGGGGTCATCAATGTGGCAGTTGAAGTCCCCAAGGAGAAGAACAGGGGAGTCTGAGGAGAGAAAGAAAGAGAGCCAGGATTTAAAGTGAGAGAGAAAGGCAGAAGGGGGATGAGTAGAGGTAGGTGGGCTATAGATGACCGCCATGTGGACAGGGAGAGGAGAGAAGATCTGGACAGTGTGAGCCTCAAAGGAGGGTAAAGCAAGAGAGGGAGGAATAGGAAGGGTTTGTAATGGCAGAGAGAGGAGAGGAGGAGCCCCATGTCTCCACCCCTGCCATCAGTGCGCGGAGTGTGGGAGAAGGAAAGGCCACCATAGGAGAGGGCAGGTTCCAGACCAGAGTCAGACTGAGTGAGCCAGGTCTCAGTTATAGCAAATAGGAGCAGAGAGTGAGAGAGAAAGAAGTCATGCACAGAGAGGAACTTGTTAGAAAGGGAGCGAGCATTCCAAAGGGCACAGGAGAAAGGGAGAGAGGAGGGAGGGTGGCAGGGGATGGGTATGAGGTTGGAGGGGTTGACGCCAGAATAAGTAGAAGTTGCATTTGGCAGGCGAGGATGAGAGCATGTACAAATTAAGCAGGGACCAGGATTTAGAGAGATATCGCCAGAAGCAAGGAGGAGAAGCATGGATAGACAGAGGATGTGTGAGGAGGATTTGTAGGGGTGTGTTTTAGTGCAGGGGATATAGCTGTGCAGTGTCAGAGGGGTCAGGTAAGAAAGGAGTTCATGTGAACTGAGAAGTGGTGAAGGAAGGAGAGATGGAGATATATGAATAGAGCTGGAGGCATGAGGCTGGTAGAAAGAAGTGCATAATTTGAAAAGAAATAGGTCATAGTAAATATAAATAGTAAAGGTGACATCACAGCAATAGTAAACTGCTTAGATGTGCAGTCTGGAGTAATAATAATAATAACAGCATGTTCTTGTATAGCGCCGCTAGTTTTATGTAGCGCTTTACAGAGACATTTTGCAGGCACAGGTCCCTGCTCCGTGGAGCTTACAATCTATGTTTTTGGTGCCTGAGGCACAGGGAGATAAAGTGACTTGCCCAAGGTCACAAGTAGCCGACACCGGGAATTGAACCAGGCTCCCCTGTTTCAAACTCTCAGTGCCAGTCAGTGTCGTTACTCACTGAGCCGCTCCTTCTCCTTGTAGGATAGATAATATCCTAATTGCCAGCGTAGATCAAATCCAGGAATCAGGGCCAGTTGGTGTTGTCCACTTGCTCACTCCTTTTGAACTCCCTTTTAAACTCCACTATGATTGCTACTTAAATGGGCTACTTGACATGGGCTGCTCACAGCATGGTCTGCAATGCTGACTGGGTATATAGCTCTAAAATCTCACCAAAATTAAGTACAGCCCAGGCAACTTAATTAGCACATGCGAGGGACACTAACACAGTGCAGTTTCCAACATTATGGGTTCATCAAACATGCAAATAAACATGTTAAAGAAAACAAATATAAAGATTTTTATCTTCATGCCGTACAAACATTTTCTCATTTCAATCAGCAAATGTATTCAACTTTTTATTTGAGTTTCCAGTGGTGACATCTTTCTTTGGCACATCGCTTAGTCACCTCAGACCTAGGAGATTTAATTAACCCAGAGTTCATGGACTATTGCTTCAGCCTGAAATACGGTATTAGGAGGATCTCAACCCGGGTGAAGGAAGTGGGCGGTAAAATACACAATAATGGGAGGGTAAAAAAAAGTCACAAATGAAAAACTGATGCCAACATTAATAAGGAAACACATCCAAGCATTACTCAGAATATTTTAGGAATATTTTAGGGGCTTATTCAGTAAGCTCTGAAGTGTGTGGAATCAGCCAAAAACTACCATTCAAGTGAACCGCGATTTCCGCTGAAGAGCTGATTGAACAAACACCTTAATAGTTCTGTGCTGAGTAATGATGCACATTCCAAAAAACCATGTATGAAATCATGCCATGTAAGGACAATCAATGGTGCAGACTCGGACTGTACATTCATTTTCAGGGCAGGCGGTGTCAAAATGATTTCTGCTATCAACAATTTCAGCACTAAAGTGGTTAAATGCAGCTTTATATATCATCCATATCATCCTAACGTGTGTCTGCGTGACTACTATCTATTTAGTTTTTTAGTATCGCAATGTCACTGACTTTGATTATCCAGAGTCTGAATATTTGTAACATTTACCATAGGTTGAACTTGATGGATGTATGTCTTTCTTCCGCCGCCTCTACCATGTAACATGTATGTAAAATACCAATAACAATTCCAGCTGAAGGAGCGCAGTTAGAACACACGTGTGCGGGCGATCCTCTTAATATCTGTAACCCGCCTCCATGCTGCTGTCCTCCGCTCCCAGCAACTGAAGCTTTGCAACACGGGTAGAAACCCCAAAAAAAGCAGAAATGCAGCAGAGAAATAAATATATAGTAATATTTCTAATTTAAAAGAAAATGTGCTGAAGCCGCGATATCATGAAAACCTGACCTGGCGGTGGCTCCTTCAGGAGTTTGCCACCCAGGCCCAAATTGTAACATCTTCAGCAGAATAGGGAGAGTGGAGGAGAGACGATAATGACCCAGTTCAGAGGGACTTTGTCCCAGGGATTTGGCGCCCAAGGATGGGTTCCTGCTTTTCTCCCCATGCCATGTAGGCTGAGAAGATTGTAGCGGGCCGAGCAGTGGGAGACAGTGGGAGACAGTGGGAGACAGTGGGAGACAGTGGGAGACAGAGGGAGACAGTGGGAGACAGTAGTGGGAGACAGAGGGAGACAGTAGTGGGAGACAGAGGGAGACAGAGGGAGACAGAGGGAGACAGAGGGAGACAGAGGGAGACAGTGGGAGACAGTGGGAGACAGTGGGAGACAGTGGGAGACAGAGGGAGACAGAGGGAGACAGAGGCAGACAGAGGCAGACAGAGGCAGACAGTGGGAGACAGTGGGAGACAGTGGGAGACAGAGGCAGACAGAGGCAGACAGAGGCAGACAGAGGCAGACAGAGGCAGACAGAGGCAGACAGGCAGACAGAGGCAGACAGTGGGAGACAGTGGGAGACAGAGGGAGACAGTGGCAGACAGAGGCAGACAGAGGCAGACAGAGGCAGACAGAGGCAGACAGAGGCAGACAGAGGCAGACAGGCAGACAGAGGCAGACAGAGGGAGACAGTGGGAGACAGAGGGAGACAGTGGGAGACAGTGGGAGACAGAGGGAGACAGAGGGAAACAGAGGGAGACAGTGGGAGACTGGTGGGGACGTGATTCTTTTTTTATGTTTTATGTGAGTGTCTAAGTATTTTTATTTAAAAGATTACAGTGTATTTAAAATGGCACCGAAACACATTCCCGTCTGATCGAATCATTTGAAAGCATACAGACAGCTCTGAATGCAAACGTGAAATTGTATTTTATTTAACATTTTACAACATGGGTTTGTTGGAAATAAGCAAATCTTTTAACTTCTCGTTAGCCAAACAGCACTTTCAGTTTTGCAGAGACATGAATTGAGCTTTATTTAGATATTTTACGCATGCCAAGCTTTTTTAGCACATACAGGTTTTTTTCCAGACAGTTTTCCTGTTTTTCTTTCTTCCATAATATAACATTTTTTTGTGGTTAGAGCCCGGCCTGTTTCAGTAAATCGTTTTATGTAATTACGTTTTGTTTGTTTTTGTGATGCAGGAACTTCCTGGTTCTGTTATATTTGGACTTTTATTGAAGCCGCGTCTCATGCACTTGTGGCACCATTTATTGTAATATAAATATAATTCTATTCCGCCCGCGGTATTTCCGCTGGAATGTACATTGCGGGATATTTCTTTCTACACAGGAATATATGTGGTTACCTGACCCAGTAATGTTAAATGCTTCCTTTTCGGATACATGCAGAATTCTAGTGACTGTATTGGATTTGGAGACATCTAGGTTAGGGGGAGGGGGTCTGTGCTGGTGTGGGGGGAGGGAGTCTGTGCAGAAGTGGGGGGGAGGGGGTCTGTGCTGGTGCGGGGGGAGGGAGGGGGTCTGTGCTGAAGTGGCAGGAGGGGGTATGTGCTGGTGTGGGGGGGAGGTCTGTACTGGTGTGGGAGGGGGTCTGTGCTGGTGTGGGGGGAGGGAGGGGGTCTGTGCTGAAGTGGGGGGAGGGGGTCTGTGCTGGTGTGGGGGGGGAGGTCTGTACTGGTGTTGGAGGGGGTCTGTGCTGGTGTGGGGGGAGGGAGCCTGTGCTGGTGTTTGTAGGTCTTTGCTGATATGGTGGGGGGGGAGGTGTGTGCTGGTGGGGGGGGAGGTGTGTGCTGTTGGGGGGGGTCTGTGCTTTTGGGGGGGAGGGGTCTGTGCTGGTGGGGGAGAAATTTACTATATGATGTCAAGTTATTACTTTTAAAAGTGAATAAAACTGACACTACATACAGTATGTGCCACAAAAATAGTGCCAAAGTGAACCTAGTGATATCCACAATAAAATATATAACGAAGAAGAATATATGAAAGAACGATAGAAACACAGGACAGTGAGTAATTATATCAGTAACCGTTCTCAGGACGTCCCAGGCTCACGCAAGTCCACGTAAAAGGTTCTTCATTCACAGAATCAGTAATGTCACACAGCCCGCAATTAGCCGCCATAGGGGAAGAACGTATAGGAAATAGGTTCATTTGAAAGAAAATATTGCTCTACAAGATATAGAAAAGTATAATAAAGCAGATCCCAGCACATCCCCCTTGTACCTCACATCACCTCCCCCCCTTGTACCTCACATCACCTCCCCCCCTTGTACCTCACATCACCTCCCCCTTGTACCTCACATCACCTCCCTCCTTGTACCTCACATCACCTCCCTCCTTGTACCTCACATCACCTCCCCCCCTTGTACCTCACATCACCTCCCCCCTTGTACCTCACATCACCTCCCCCCCTTGTACCTCACATCACCTCCCCCCTTGTACCTCGCCTCCCCCCTTTGTACCTCACATCACCTCCCCCCCTTGTACCTCACATCACCTCCCCCCTTGTACCTCGCCTCCCCCCTTGTACCTTACATCACCTCCCCCCTTGTACCTCACATCACTCCCCCCTTGTACCTCACCTCACATCACCTCCCCCCCTTGTACCTCACATCACCTCCCCCCCTTGTACCTCACCTCCCCCCCTTGTACCTCACATCACCTCCCCCCCTTGTACCTCACATCACCTCCCCCTTGTACCTCACATCACCTCCCCCCTTGTACCTCGCCTCCCCCCCTTGTACCTCACATCACCTCCCCCTTGTACCTCACATCACCTCCCCCCTTGTACCTCACATCATCTCCCCCCTTGTACCTCGCCTCCCCCCCTTGTACCTCACATCACCTCCCCCTTGTACCTCACATCACCTCCCCCCTTGTACCTCACATCACCTCCCCCTTGTACCTCGCCTCCCCCCCTTGTACCTCACATCACCTCCCCCACCTTGTACCTGCACATCCAGTGTCTAAAAGCTGCCGAGCATCTGGTGCGGGGGCGGGGGCGGGACCTGCCAGGAGGCCGCAGCAACAGCGGAGAGAGGCACCTTCTGCAGCGGGGGAGGAAATCTGGGGCCCGATAACCGGACACGGAGCGGCGCCGGGACAGCTGGGGCCTGACCAGAGCTCAGGGACAACTGTCAGTGCCGGCCGGGCCCCCCGCTGCCTCCGGGCCTGGGACAACTGCCCCGGCTCTTCCCCCCGCCGGCGGCCCTGACTGCGCACTAAGGAGAAGGCTGGACACAGTATAGCCGTACGGAAAATGTACTAGTGGCAAAAATCATATCAACACACAGAACCCCAGCCAGCTCTTTATGGGAACCCCTGGGCCCCCACAATATATATATATGTCAAAAAGGAGAGCTATTGAGCGTGGCAAATAGCCTGCGAGCTTACAATGCTTTGGCCAAAGTGTTAAACTAAATGACCCTTTTTCAAGAGAATATATAGGTATTTTACTGTGTATTTTTGTCATATTGGATGTAGCATTGGGCTTCTCTGTTGCTTGTTGGACAAAAATCACATCCCCGTAGTCAACTCTGACGTGGTTCGTACCTCACGGTGCTTTGTCGAAGACTACAAAGCTTTCTGACGGAGGACATCTATTCATTGCCTTTCACTCCAGGGACTCGATACTCCAAGAACATCAGTTTTCTGGCTATTATTCATTTACCGATCCCGGTGCCCATTGGCTATTAGGTGTGTACTGGACTTGGGGCTTCTGAGGAGTATTTTGCCCCGCTGGCGCGCACTCACCAGTGTGGGTGTTCAGCGGTGGGACCTTTTCCCCCCTCCCCCCATCTCATTCTATCCACCTATGTGATTGCCTCATTTCATATGGCCAGACTCATGAGTTTGAGCTGCATTATCCTGTCAGGCTTTCATCTACCCGCTCTACTGACTCCTCAATGACTATCATTACCGTCCTCTTTCTCTGCTTTTATTGGGCATCGGCGTAGGGGACACCCCCCTCTCTGCATACATTACCCCACATTCCCAGCCTGTGGGAGGTGAGAACCCTGTTTCATGCCATACGTGGGAGTAACATTACGTTATCTGCAGATAGCGTGGTGCAGAAATGACGCGACATTAACCTTATGGCAATGTGCCTAATTATAGCCTGTTTAACTTTTTCGCAAATGATTCCCTTGGTGAATAAGGCGTACGCGCGCGGGGAAGAGTTCTTAGTTCCTGTTCTTACTGTCACGCTATTCGCTCTGACTTAGGGAAACTAGCCCTGCATATTAAGCCAGTATTGCTGTTGAATTGACTCTAAGAAAGGCGTGAATATGCATCTTGTGAATATGCATCTCGTGAATATGCATCTCGTGAATATGCATCTCGTGAATATTCATCTCGTGAATATGCATCTCGTGAATATGCATCTCGTGAATATGCATCTCGTGAATATGCATCTCTTAGCACTACTGTAGTACCTACATTTTTCTTGCACACGTTTTGTCACACTTGCAGCAAAGCATCATTTCAATAGAAAAGTTAAGAATTACACGCCACCGATCGTAATTGGCCATATAAAATTCTACACTTGAGGATACCAATTTTTTCCTCCTTTTTACTACATCAATCAGAGATTTATTCAGTGTTAATAGAAAACATTTGAGAAGCGCTCATCTGAAAATTCAATATATATTAAAATATTATATAGCAGTACTGAATATAATGACCTAAAAGCCCAAATACAACATTGGCTTCTGCCAAGATGCAGACCCCCTAAGCGTCTTTAATATCCTACTGTACATTATTACTTTGTATTTAGGGCTAATGGGGCAAGTATTATATGTGATTAATATGTCAAATTCGGCAAGAATCTGTGTATTAGAGAGATGTTTTCTATGAGGAGAGAAAGCCTCGGGGTGCTGAATGTCCTGAAAGGGATCATCTTTCAAAACACATTAAAAGCATTTTAACCTTTAGAATAGTTTATACACGTACATGCTGTCCATCAACATTTCACAGATACATGTATATGCATATGAAGTACAGCATCGTGGATATATGAATGCTGATAACGTAAACCAGCAGGCATAAAATAGAAAGTCACGCATTAGGGCTTAGCTGATAATGTACCTATCGGTATTATACAAGAAGCAATGTCTGAGAGCATGCTGGAGACAAAACATGCAGATTATCTTCTCCCAACTGGTCACAGCCTGGATTTCAGAAGATTAAGGTATGATTTGTATTCCTTTGGTAAATAACAAAAAAAAAAAGGTTTTGATATCTCAAAGAATAGGACAGACGACATGTAGGATTTTGCCAAGCCGGAAGAATACATAATTACATGGAACGGGACGTATATAACGGTCTTGTCTCCTGCTTGTAACGGGACGTTATCAAAATCATTAACAGATGTTATTTTCCGGGAAGGGGAGATACAGAGAGCAAAGTTGTTTATATACCACCCCAAACTCTCCTTTATACAACACATGGAGAGACACTGGTAATAGTGGGAAATATACTAATTTGGATATGCTAAGCATATTTAAATGACTTAAATGATCATATTTGCTGGGTATGGATGGGAATTACACCACCTTTTAGGTACGACCTAAATAACGTTATACAAAAGAGCGAAGAGTGGCATTCAACGCTGATTAGGTAATAACAATACACAATAGTGGTAGAAATAAGCATGTACATATATCAAGTGATAATATAAAATGTGAACGGTGCTAAAACAAATATAGGAGTGATAATTCTAATAGCTAATTTAAAGCTGCAGTTCAAGATCACGTTTTTTTAGTTTTTTTTTTTTACTTTAATAGTTTCATGTGGGCAATCTCTAATTACCTAAAGAACTGCATAGCTGACGGTCAATTCGTTCTCCGTCTATTGATCGGCAAAGTTTGGCGACATCTTTAAATATGGGGAATGCAAATGGTTGCTATAGGAACAAGCATGCTTGTTAAAATAGAATACAAGAAAATTGGTCTTTCGAAGTTGTTTTTTTTAAAACAGAAAATGCTAAAAGTACTTTATCTTACTACAGAACTGATTTATTTAAAAAAAACACACATGCAGGATATTGCCTGAACTGCAGCTTTAATGAAGTGAAACAAAGTGAAAAATAACAATAGGATACTCCTCCTGGTTTCTTTCTTTCCCGAGCGCTACTACAACAGGCTGTACCCACCCACGTTTGCCACTTTTGCCACGTTTGCCACAGTTTGGGATGTGCCTTTATTACTCTTTGAGTTTTTGAGTATGATAATTGGAAATTTCTCTCTAAGTCCAAAATATCCTGCAATACCGCTCTATGTCAGTTTCTCTTCTCTCCTTGGTGACTGATGTTTTGGCTCACGACCTACATAACGTCAGGTTAAATCCCTGCAGTAACTATAAGGGTGCTCTGGAATAGGGGTTGTTACAGGGAACCCCTCTTTTGCACGTCATTAGCACTAACGCCCGTTATAGTTAATGCAATGCCATTCCCTGCGCATATCAGCACTTAACACGGTTAGTGAACGTTGAAGATACACGTTAGCGCTTAATGAGGTTTTAACGTCTTGTTAAATCAAAAACAGATCTCCGTGGATCTGGGACAATGACATAATGACATATTATTAATTATTATATTGGCGAAATTGGCCGATATTTTCAAAATCTTTAGAGCGAAACGAAGGGTTAATTTTGCATAGTTTGCAAACTACTTTTGTAAATGTGTCATTGTGTTCTCATTGTGATCCGTGTTTGTCTTTACATCAGGTTGTATTATGAAGTAATACTGTATATGTAAGAGGCTCTAATAACAGTATATATTCTGCCAGCTCCGTGCAGAGACCTGTATATAAAGGCTTTCCCTCTCCTTTTCTATATGTTATGAAACCACTTCCCAGTGCTGGAGAAGAGTTCAAATGAATGGGACTTATACCTTCTCCAGCGTGGAGAAATGGCTTCATAGAGTATCCAATCAGGGTCCAAGTCCTTTGCTTATAATCTTCTCCAAAACTACCGCCTATAATACTGTACTGCCTGGCCTTCAGCCCCCTTCTGCCTTAAGAACGAATCCATTTCTGCACCATACATAGTGGTACTGGAACTGGAACATGTTTGCCCCATATGTATGTTATTTATTTTGGATGATGTGATAGTACTGATTATGCACTTAGCACTTTCCATGTTCTGAGGATGTTTTAGCTACTATTTATAACAGTATTAAATATGGGATACAACTCAAGACTTTTACAAATGTGTCAGGATGTTCGAAATCGTTTTTGCTACTGTTGTTAAGAGCATTGGGGAAATGGGTTCTTCTGTGGAGCCCCTTTTAATATTATTTTATTAGTTTTCTGCAGCCTGAAATTATAGTGTTGGAAATATGCCCTTTCCTTTTATACTAGTCTTTTTTCCTGCTTACTCATAATCTCTAACACCTTTAACAGGTTGGCTCATTGTGACTTGCAAGCACAACTGGACACAATAAAAAGCAACACAACAATGATGATACACATTGCTTTTGTTGGGGGACATAGAGAGGTACAGAATACATATGTAGCACGTGACATCCCCCAACTAACACAACATATCCAAATTGGGCAGGGAGAGAGCAGGGAGAGGGCAGGAAGAGGATAGGGAGAGGGCGGGAGAGGGCAGGGGGAGGGAGGGCAGGGAGAGGATAGGGAGAGGGCGGGAGAGGGCAGGGGGAGGGAGGGCAGGGAGAGGACAGGGAGAGGGCGGGAGGGCATGGGGAGGACAGGGAGAGGGCAGGCAGGGTGAGGGAGGGCAGGGAGAGGGCGGGAGGGAGAGGGCGGTAGGAGAGAGCAGAGAGGGCAGGGGGAGGGCGGGAGGGCAGGGAGAGAGGGTGGGAGGGCAGGGAGAGGGCAGAGAGGGCAGGGGGAGGGCGGGAGGGCAGGGGGAGGGCAGGGAGAGATTCCGTTTGCAGATTTGGACTCCAAATCCATTGGACACATTTTTAGTGATTGGAAATAAACCGAACCTGCCTTTCTGATACTGATCTGTGGAATTTGGCGACTGAAAGGAAAGGGCTAATCTGCCCTGGAATCGGATTCAGTCGGAAAATCTGCCCATCTCTAATAGTTTCCATAAGGCTCCACGGTAGTGTTGGCACAGTTTATCACACTATTTTCCAACATAACACACCACTGGGGACCATCAAGTCGGCTACATCTGAAGCTGAGAAAAGAATACTACTTCAAATCCAAAATAGCAGTGACGGGATCTCTCAGAGATTATACCAGGAGATCAGAAGGACAATGGCAAAGCAAGAAAGAAATCTGAATCCCTGTAGTGGGACGGTACCTGTATACATGTATGTGTTTGTAGGGAGAGTTTGGTAATAGACTGTACAGTAAGTGGTACAGTAAGTGGGTATCTAGCAGATTCGTGCTTAGGGATCAAACTGGCATCTCCACTTCAACTGTGCTATGTCTGCCTGCTGGTAACACACACTGTGTGCTATGTCTGCCTGCTGGTAACACACACTGTATGCTATGTCTGCCTGCTGGTAACACACACTGTGTGCTATGTCTGCCTGCTGGTAACACACACTGTATGCTATGTCTGCCTGCTGGTAACACATACTGTGTGCTATGTCTGCCTGCTGGTAACACACACTGTATGCTATGTCTGCCTGCTGGTAACACATACTGTATGCTATGTCTGCCTGCTGGTAACACACACTGTATGCTATGTCTGCCTGCTGGTAACACACACTGTGTGCTATGTCTGCCTGCTGGTAACACACACTGTATGCTATGTCTGCCTGCTGGTAACACATACTGTATGCTATGTCTGCTTGCTGGTAACACATACGGTATAATATGTCTGCCTGCTGGTAACACACACTGTATGCTATGTCTGCCTCCTGGTAACACACACTGTATGCTATGTCTGCCTGCTGGTAACACATACTGTGTGCTATGTCTGCCTGCTGGTAACACATACTGTATGCTATGTCTGCCTGCTGGTAACACATACTGTGTGCTATGTCTGCCTGTTGGTAACACACACTGTATGCTATGTCTGCCTGCTGGTAACACATACTGTATACTATGTCTGCCTGCTGGTAACACACACTGTGTGCTATGTCTGCCTGCTGGTAACACATACTGTATGCTACGTCTGCCTGCTGGTAACACATACTGTATGCTACGTCTGCCTGCTGGTAACACACACTGTATGCTATGTCTGCCTGCTGGTAACACATACTGTGTGCTATGTCTGCCTGCTGGTAACACATACTGTGTGCTATTTCTGCCTGATGGTAACACATACTGTATGCTATGTCTGCCTGCTGGTAACACATACTGTGTGCTATGTCTGCCTGCTGGTAACACATACTGTATACTATGTCTGCCTGCTGGTAACACACACTGTATGCTATGTCTGCCTGCTGGTAACACACACTGTATGCTATGTCTGCCTGCTGGTAACACATACTGTGTGCTATGTCTGCCTGCTGGTAACACACACTGTATGCTAGGTCTGCCTGCTGGTAACACACACTGTATGCTATGTCTGCCTGCTGGTAACACACACTGTATGCTATGTCTGCCTGCTGGTAACACATACTGTATGCTATGTCTGCCTGCTGGTAACACACACTGTATGCTATGTCTGCTTACTGGTAACACATACTGTATGCTATGTCTGCCTGCTGGTAACACACACTGTATGCTATGTCTGCCTGCTGGTAACACACACTGTATGCTATGTCTGCCTGCTGGTAACACACACTGTATGCTATGTCTGCCTGCTGGTAACACACACTGTATGCTATGTCTGCCTGCTGGTAACACATAATGTATGCTATGTCTGCCTGCTGGTAACACACACTGTGTGCTATGCCTGCCTGCTGGTAACACATACTGTGTGCTATGCCTGCCTGCTGGTAACACATACTGTGTGCTATGTCTGCCTGCTGGTAACACACACTGTGTGCTATGTCTGCTTGCTGGTAACACACACTGTATGCTATGTCTGCCTGCTTGTAACACACACTGTATGCTATGTCTGCCTGCTGGTAACACACACTGTATGCTATGTCTGCCTGCTGGTAACACATACTGTATGCTATGCCTGCCTGCTTGTAACACACACTGTATGCTATGCCTGCCTGCTGGTAACACATACTGTATGCTATGTCTGCCTGCTGGTAACACACACTGTATGCTATGTCTGCCTGCTTGTAACACACACTGTATGCTATGTCTGCCTGCTGGTAACACACACTGTATGCTATGTCTGCCTGCTGGTAACACATACTGTATGCTATGCCTGCCTGCTTGTAACACACACTGTATGCTATGCCTGCCTGCTGGTAACACACACTGTATGCTATGTCTGCCTGCTGGTAACACATACTGTATGCTATGTCTGCCTGCTGGTAACACACACTGTATGCTATGTCTGGCTGCTGGTAACACACACTGTATGCTATGTCTGCCTGCTGGTAACACACACTGTATGCTATGTCTGGCTGCTGGTAACACACACTGTATGCTATGTCTGCCTGTTGGTAACACATACTGATGCTATGTCTGCCTGCTCACACACTGTATGCTATGTCTGCCTGCTGGTAACACACACTGTATGCTATGTCTGCCTGCTCACACACTGTATGCTATGTCTGCCTGCTGGTAACACACACTGTATTCTATGTCTGCCTGCTGGTAACACACACTGTATGCTATGTCTGCCTGCTGGTAACACACACTGTATGCTATGTCTGTCTGCTGGTAACACATACTGTATGCTATGTCTGCCTGCTGGTAACACACACTGTATGCTATGTCTGCCTGCTGGTAACACATACTGTATGCTATGTCTGCCTGCTGGTAACACACACTGTATGCTATGTCTGCTTGCTGGTAACACATACTGTATGCTATGTCTGCCTGATGGTAACACATACTGTATGCTATGTCTGCCTGCTGGTAACACACACTGTATGCTATGTCTGCCTGCTGGTAACACATACTGTATGCTACTGTATGTCTGCCTGCTGGTAACACATACTGTATGCTATGTCTGTCTGCTGGTAACATATACTGTATGCTAGGTCTGCCTGCTGGTAACACACACTGTATGCGATGTCTGCCTGCTGGTAACACACACTGTATGCTATGTCTGCCTGCTGGTAACACATACTGTATGCTATGTCTGCCGCTGGTAACACACACTGTATGCGATGTCTGCCTGCTGGTAACACACACTGTATGCTATGTCTGCCTGCTGGTAACACATACTGTATGCTATGTCTGCCTGCTGGTAACACACACTGTGTGCTATGTCTGCCTGCTGGTAACACACACTGTATGCTATGTCTGCCTGCTGGTAACACACACTGTATGCTATGTCTGCCTGCTGGTAACACATACTGTATGCTATGTCTGCCTGCTGGTAACACACACTGTGTGCTATGTCTGCCTGCTGGTAACACACACTGTATGCTATGTCTGCCTGCTGGTAACACATACTGTGTGCTATGTCTGCCTGCTGGTAACACACACTGTATGCTATGTCTGCCTGCTGGTAACACATACTGTATGCTATGTCTGGCTGCTGGTAACACACACTGTATGCTATGTCTGCCTGCTGGTAACACACACTGTATGGTATGTCTGCCTGCTGGTAACACATACTGTATGCTATGTCTGCTTGCTGGTAACACATACGGTATAATATGTCTGCCTGCTGGTAACACACACTGTATGCTATGTCTGCCTGCTGGTAACACACACTGTATGCTATGTCTGCCTGCTGGTAACACATACTGTGTGCTATGTCTGCCTGCTGGTAACACATACTGTGTGCTATGTCTGCCTGCTGGTAACACATACTGTGTGCTATGCCTGCCTGTTGGTAACACACACTGTATGCTATGTCTGCCTGCTGGTAACACACACTGTGTGCTATGTCTGCCTGCTGGTAACACACACTGTGTGCTATGTCTGCCTGCTGGTAACACATACTGTATGCTATGTCTGCTTGCTGGTAACACATACGGTATAATATGTCTGCCTGCTGGTAACACACACTGTATGCTATGTCTGCCTGCTGGTAACACACACTGTATGCTATGTCTGCCTGCTGGTAACACATACTGTGTGCTATGTCTGCCTGCTGGTAACACATACTGTGTGCTATGTCTGCCTGCTGGTAACACATACTGTGTGCTATGCCTGCCTGTTGGTAACACACACTGTATGCTATGTCTGCCTGCTGGTAACACATACTGTATACTATGTCTGCCTGCTGGTAACACACACTGTGTGCTACGTCTGCCTGCTGGTAACACATACTGTATGCTACGTCTGCCTGCTGGTAACACATACTGTATGCTACGTCTGCCTGCTGGTAACACACACTGTATGCTATGTCTGCCTGCTGGTAACACAGACTGTATGCTATGCCTGCCTGCTTGTAACACACACTGTATGCTATGCCTGCCTGCTGGTAACACACACTGTATGCTATGTCTGCCTGCTGGTAACACATACTGTATGCTATGTCTGCCTGCTGGTAACACACACTGTATGCTATGTCTGGCTGCTGGTAACACACACTGTATGCTATGTCTGCCTGCTGGTAACACACACTGTATGCTATGTCTGGCTGCTGGTAACACACACTGTATGCTATGTCTGCCTGTTGGTAACACATACTGATGCTATGTCTGCCTGCTCACACACTGTATGCTATGTCTGCCTGCTGGTAACACACACTGTATGCTATGTCTGCCTGCTCACACACTGTATGCTAGGTCTGCCTGCTGGTAACACACACTGTATTCTATGTCTGCCTGCTGGTAACACACACTGTATGCTATGTCTGCCTGCTGGTAACACACACTGTATGCTATGTCTGTCTGCTGGTAACACATACTGTATGCTATGTCTGCCTGCTGGTAACACACACTGTATGCTATGTCTGCCTGCTGGTAACACATACTGTATGCTATGTCTGCCTGCTGGTAACACACACTGTATGCTATGTCTGCTTGCTGGTAACACATACTGTATGCTATGTCTGCCTGATGGTAACACATACTGTATGCTATGTCTGCCTGCTGGTAACACACACTGTATGCTATGTCTGCCTGCTGGTAACACATACTGTATGCTACTGTATGTCTGCCTGCTGGTAATACATACTGTATGCTATGTCTGTCTGCTGGTAACATATACTGTATGCTAGGTCTGCCTGCTGGTAACACACACTGTATGCGATGTCTGCCTGCTGGTAACACACACTGTATGCTATGTCTGCCTGCTGGTAACACATACTGTATGCTATGTCTGCCTTCTGGTAACACACACTGTGTGATATGTCTGCCTGCTGGTAACACACACTGTATGCTATGTCTGCCTGCTGGTAACACACACTGTGTGCTATGTCTGCCTGCTGGTAACACACACTGTATGCGATGTCTGCCTGCTGGTAACACACACTGTGTGCTATGTCTGCCTGCTGGTAACACATACTGTATGCTATGTCTGCCTGCTGGTAACACACACTGTGTGCTATGTCTGCCTGCTGGTAACACACACTGTATGCTATGTCTGCCTGCTGGTAACACACACTGTGTGCTATGTCTGCCTGCTGGTAACACACACTGTATGCTATGTCTGCCTGCTGGTAACACACACTGTGTGCTATGTCTGCCTGCTGGTAACACACACTGTATGCTATGTCTGCCTGCTGGTAACACATACTGTGTGCTATGTCTGCCTGCTGGTAACACACACTGTATGCTATGTCTGCCTGCTGGTAACACATACTGTATGCTATGTCTGCCTGCTGGTAACACACACTGTATGCTATGTCTGCCTGCTGGTAACACACACTGTGTGCTATGTCTGCCTGCTGGTAACACACACTGTATGCTATGTCTGCCTGCTGGTAACACATACTGTATGCTATGTCTGCTTGCTGGTAACACATACGGTATAATATGTCTGCCTGCTGGTAACACACACTGTATGCTATGTCTGCCTGCTGGTAACACACACTGTATGCTATGTCTGCCTGCTGGTAACACATACTGTGTGCTATGTCTGCCTGCTGGTAACACATACTGTGTGCTATGTCTGCCTGCTGGTAACACATACTGTGTGCTATGCCTGCCTGTTGGTAACACACACTGTATGCTATGTCTGCCTGCTGGTAACACACACTGTGTGCTATGTCTGCCTGCTGGTAACACACACTGTGTGCTATGTCTGCCTGCTGGTAACACATACTGTATGCTATGTCTGCTTGCTGGTAACACATACGGTATAATATGTCTGCCTGCTGGTAACACACACTGTATGCTATGTCTGCCTGCTGGTAACACACACTGTATGCTATGTCTGCCTGCTGGTAACACATACTGTGTGCTATGTCTGCCTGCTGGTAACACATACTGTGTGCTATGTGGTAACACATACTGTGTGCTATTTCTGCCTGATGGTAACACATACTGTGTGCTATGTCTGCCTGCTGGTAACACATACTGTGTGCTATGTCTGCCTGCTGGTAACACACACTGTATACTATGTCTGCCTGCTGGTAACACACACTGTATGCTATGTCTGCCTGCTGGTAACACACACTGTATGCTATGTCTGCCTGCTGGTAACACACACTGTATGCTATGTCTGCCTGCTGGTAACACACACTGTATGCTATGTCTGCCTGCTGGTAACACATACTGTGTGCTATGTCTGCCTGCTGGTAACACACACTGTATGCTAGGTCTGCCTGCTGGTAACACACACTGTATGCTATGTCTGCCTGCTGGTAACACACACTGTATGCTATGTCTGCCTGCTGGTAACACATACTGTATGCTATGTCTGCCTGCTGGTAACACACACTGTATGCTATGTCTGCTTACTGGTAACACATACTGTATGCTATGTCTGCCTGCTGGTAACACACACTGTATGCTATGTCTGCCTGCTGGTAACACACACTGTATGCTATGTCTGCCTGCTGGTAACACACACTGTATGCTATGTCTGCCTGCTGGTAACACACACTGTATGCTATGTCTGCCTGCTGGTAACACATAATGTATGCTATGTCTGCCTGCTGGTAACACACACTGTGTGCTATGCCTGCCTGCTGGTAACACATACTGTGTGCTATGCCTGCCTGCTGGTAACACATACTGTATGCTATGTCTGCCTGCTGGTAACACACACTGTGTGCTATGTCTGCTTGCTGGTAACACACACTGTATGCTATGTCTGCCTGCTTGTAACACACACTGTATGCTATGTCTGCCTGCTGGTAACACACACTGTATGCTATGTCTGCCTGCTGGTAACACATACTGTATGCTATGCCTGCCTGCTTGTAACACACACTGTATGCTATGCCTGCCTGCTGGTAACACATACTGTATGCTATGTCTGCCTGCTGGTAACACACACTGTATGCTATGTCTGCCTGCTTGTAACACACACTGTATGCTATGTCTGCCTGCTGGTAACACACACTGTATGCTATGTCTGCCTGCTGGTAACACATACTGTATGCTATGCCTGCCTGCTTGTAACACACACTGTATGCTATGCCTGCCTGCTGGTAACACACCCTGTATGCTATGTCTGCCTGCTGGTAACACATACTGTATGCTATGTCTGCCTGCTGGTAACACACACTGTATGCTATGTCTGGCTGCTGGTAACACACACTGTATGCTATGTCTGCCTGCTGGTAACACACACTGTATGCTATGTCTGGCTGCTGGTAACACACACTGTATGCTATGTCTGCCTGTTGGTAACACATACTGATGCTATGTCTGCCTGCTCACACACTGTATGCTATGTCTGCCTGCTGGTAACACACACTGTATGCTATGTCTGCCTGCTCACACACTGTATGCTATGTCTGCCTGCTGGTAACACACACTGTATTCTATGTCTGCCTGCTGGTAACACACACTGTATGCTATGTCTGCCTGCTGGTAACACAGACTGTATGCTATGTCTGTCTGCTGGTAACACATACTGTATGCTATGTCTGCCTGCTGGTAACACACACTGTATGCTATGTCTGCCTGCTGGTAACACATACTGTATGCTATGTCTGCCTGCTGGTAACACACACTGTATGCTATGTCTGCTTGCTGGTAACACATACTATATGCTATGTCTGCCTGATGGTAACACATACTGTATGCTATGTCTGCCTGCTGGTAACACACACTGTATGCTATGTCTGCCTGCTGGTAACACATACTGTATGCTACTGTATGTCTGCCTGCTGGTAACACATACTGTATGCTATGTCTGTCTGCTGGTAACACATACTGTATGCTAGGTCTGCCTGCTGGTAACACACACTGTATGCGATGTCTGCCTGCTAGTAACACACACTGTATGCTATGTCTGCCTGCTGGTAACACATACTGTATGCTATGTCTGCCTTCTGGTAACACACACTGTATGCTATGTCTGCCTGCTGGTAACACACACTGTATGCTATGTCTGCCTGCTGGTCACACACACTGTGTGCTATGTCTGCCTGCTGGTAACACACACTGTATGCGATGTCTGCCTGCTGGTAACACACACTGTATGCTATGTCTGCCTGCTGGTAACACATACTGTATGCTATGTCTGCCTGCTGGTAACACACACTGTATGCTATGTCTGCTTGCTGGTAACACATACTGTATGCTATGTCTGCCTGCTGGTAACACACACTGTATGCTATGTCTGTCTGCTGGTAACACATACTGTGTGCTATGTCTGCCTGCTGGTAACACACACTGTATGCTATGTCTGCCTGCTGGTAACACATACTGTACCTTCATCGTCAAAGAATCCCAGGAATTTCCCTCTCCTCTCATACTGTAAAAGTATAGTTTTGTTTGGAATCTTTAACGATTCTGTCTTGGCATCAACATAAAAAAAAGTAAGGCATTAAATAGCAAAACTACTTTGTTGCAAGCTTAGTGAATTCCTCTCCCTTCGGCAAAGATTTTCTTAATATATACTCGGTTTGGCAGAAAGCACATTCCTCCTGTGTAACGTCATTAAATCCTTTCCTTTCATTCCTTTTTGCATGTGAGCTGAACGCCTATAGTATTTTTCATTATGATTTCTGTCTGGAATAAATAAAGATGGAAATCATACTGTATGTAGCATACAAATATGGGTTAGAAAAAGGCCATTGTCAGCAAGCAGTTTACAATTCAGGTGGTGTATCTTCTGGAACCAGGATCACATGTGGGATGTGAGTGAGTCCAGGGGTTTAACTCGTCCCCTTTTGAGAGCACACAGAGTCCTTTTATTTTCTTCAACTTTAATGGGGGAGTCAAAAACAAATGTAAAGGTACTTGCAGATGGTAATGTGGGGTGAGAGAGGGCTTCTCTAGGTGAAGGTGCTCTGTTATGGGGGGAAGGTAAAAAAGGATGGCCTTGCAGGAGTGTAATGGAGGAAGCATGTACTCACTAAGCCAGCTAGTTAGATCTAAAAGCACATGTTCCTGTAACTGGCAGGAAGGGTCTAAGGACCAAAGGAACTGCAATAAAGGCAGGGGAGTAAGCTGGACTAAATCACCTTTCTAGTTAAGGAGATTGGAAGGTTGCCAGGGCAACCAACTAAGGCTGTGTAAGGGACATATGTAGCAATAATGTTGCCTTTACACATGCAGCTAGCTGCTGGAACAGGAGAATTACAGGCAGCTGAACAAGGGAGACAGGAATAGTCAAAACTGCAGAGGGAGACAGAAAATGTGTAATCCTGTTCTAGGACAGTGTAAATAGCTTTATTGGAAGCAATGGGCATTTTTATGAAGCTTTATTCCACTTTGAAACGTATAGCAAAAATGATTAATTAGATAAACAGTGATGAAAAGATTATAATAAATAACACTGTTGATCAAGTGCATTGTATCTTTTTAGTTACAAATCCAAGGTGAAAATTCCAATAACAAACATATTGTAGGGTTTATGTCACACATTATAAATAAACATTATGACATTAAGTAGAGTCTTAAGGCTCAGATCCACAAACGGGTGCGAAGCTTTAGCACAAGTGTTGCAGGGTAAATGCAACTACACACGCAGGTTCTTTGGATAAGGCTTATTTATTTAGCCTTAAATTATACAGCACACAAAACAAAAATAACTTTTCATCAGCAAACAAAAGAAAAATGGCTTTTTCTTCAGCAGACAAAACAAAACAGTTTCTCTTTAGTAGACAGTGTAAAAATAAGGCAGCTACCCTTTTCTATGCAGGAGACAGCCAGTTCATAATTCATGTATTTTGCTAACAGACCTTGTATCAGTAATCTCTTCAGTAGCTTACTCCTCTCTCCTCAACAGCCAGCCCCATGTGTCTACAGCCTGGGGTTTTTAACACACCTTGATTAGGCAGCTGGGATCCAACTAATTGTCCTGAGGCTCCCAGCTGAAGTTAACCTAGTCACTGCTGCATTGCAGGCTAAACATATGTCTGCCAGGCATATAGCTGGTGGCTTTTATTTACCCTGTCACAACAAGTTTACTCCCATTCATATGAAGCTAGACTGTCCTGTATTTGGATACTCTGTCCCGTAGAAAATGAGAGGCACTGTAATACTGGACATGTATGTGTCCGGTATTTTCCTCCCTGGACATAGTGACCTGACGCACCTTTCACCATTGAGTCCAGTATTTTTGGAGAAGCCACCTGGCAACCCTACCTGTACCTGGCATGCACCTGTACCTGGCAACCCTACCTGTACCTGGCATGCACCTGTACCTGGCATGTACCTGTACCTGGCATGCACCTGTACCTGGCATGCACCTGTACCTGGCAACCCTACTCTTATATAATATGCAGTGACAAAGTCTTCCCCGGACTAATGCTTGGAATCCCATTCACTTCAATGGAACTGAGCTCTTCCCCGGCACTATGAAGCAGCTTCCGTACATTAATAGGGGCGACAGTGTGAATTCCCCATATCTCTTCTCTACTTGCACTAGTACTGTAAGTAATTAGGATAGTGGGTATTGGGGCATTTAGTTGGAGTTGCTGAGTGTAACAATATGGGGTAATATCATCGTATAATTTTAAATGTCAAATATTTTTTTCTTTTTGCATCAATTTAATGCCCCAGGTCTGAAATCACGAGATCGAAGTCAGATCCAATACATTTAAAATGACAGTGGTGAAAACTAAAGGCAAATGGTGATGGAGAAATTATTATACTGTGTTATCAGAAGGTAAATGGTAATATCTTCATACACAGGAACCTTAGTGTCTAAATTATTTAACTTCTTTAACGTTAAATCTTCAAAATAACAACAAATCAATTTTTTTCCCCGTGGGACTGGAAACCACTTATTCCACTATTTAAGAAACAAAAATAGCCTGAAACAGCGACTGTATCATGATCTCTACAGTGATGCATCAGTTACTAGATGGTTTCACACTGTGCCGGAAGCTACTGTATATAGGGGATTGTGCCGGAAGCTATATAGGGGATTGTGCCGGAAGCTATTTAGGGGATTGTGCCGCAAGCTATATAGGGAATTGTGCCAAAAGCTATATAGGGGATTGTGCTGCCAGCTATATAGGGGATTGTGCCGCAAGCTATATAGGGAATTGTGCCGAAAGCTATATAGGGGATTGTGCCGGAAGCTATTTAGGGGATTGTGCCGCAAGCTATATAGGGAATTGTGCCGAAAGCTATATAGGGGATTGTGCCGCAAGCTACATAGCTGTTCTTATTGTATTGTTAGATATTGACCATGCTGAATAAATAACAGATAACATGTTAGTTTTGGATGTGTGTGTCTTTATTTTCACTGCCTATTAGTCCTTTAGATCCCTAAATACCTTATCTTCATATCTACGTACTGTATACTAAATGAAACAGTCCTGTGACTGAAGATCTGCTTTATATGGAATCTCATAGACGAGTTTCGTTCATGTGGCGCAGACTCAAACCAGCACCAATTCTTCATTGCATCACAGAGCCCTCTCAGGAGGCTGGATAGTGGTGATAATAATAATTACTTTATTTCATATAGAGCTTTTCTCACAATTACAGCGCAGTGCGCGGGAAGCAGCACACAGGAATGTTACAGACACAGTGATACATCCACGTGTCACTAGATCTCCCCACGGCCATGTACTTAAGTATCCCGTGTATTAGGCATTTTATTTACACAATGTAAGTTGCCGTCTCCACTTAACAAGAAAGGTTTCGTTCTCCCTGAAGCAGCCAGTGACCTGGGCAGCAATAAATGGCCACAGGCAAACTGCATTACTGCGTTTGTATGGTGGGATCACAACGCTATGCTCAATTCCCAGCCTGGCTCCAGCCAGAAGTCATCCAAAAGTCAAATAAAACCACTGTGGGATTCTGCATTGTGTTCTTAATCAAAATGTGAGAATCCGTGCTATAACTATAGGGGATTATGGGCACATGCACCAATGTCCCATATATGGATTATCGCCTCCGTTCCGGTGTAAATTCCCATTCAAGTCAATGGGAGTTAATGCCGTAACGGAGGCAATTACCAGTACCGGCACTTGATGCATATAAGACATATTTACTAAACTGTGCTACTATACACCGAAACCATACACCTGACCTCTCATCACAACGCCGCTCTGGCCCTATATGTATATTATTAGTAAATGAGCACAGCGCTTTGGCCCTATATGTATATTATTAGTAAATGAGCACAGCGCTTTGGCCCTATATGTATATTATTAGTAAATGAGCACAGCGCTTTGGCCCTATATGTATATTATTAGTAAATGAGCACAGCGCTTTGGCCCTATATGTATATTATTAGTAAATGAGCACAGCGCTTTGGCCCTATATGTATATTATTAGTAAATGAGCACAGCGCTTTGGCCCTATATGTATATTATCAGTAAATGAGCACAGCGCTTTGGCCCTATATGTATATTATTAGTAAATGAGCACAGCGCTTTGGCCCTATATGTATATTATTAGTAAATGAGCACAGCGCTTTGGCCCTATATGTATATTATTAGTAAATGAGCACAGCGCTTTGGCCCTATATGTATATTATTAATAAATGAGCACAGCGCTTTGGCCCTATATGTATATTATTAGTAAATGAGCACAGCGCTTTGGCCCTATATGTATATTATTAATAAATGAGCACAGCGCTTTGGCCCTATATGTATATTATTAGTAAATGAGCACAGCGCTTTGGCCCTATATGTATATTATTAGTAAATGAGCACAGCGCTTTGGTCCTATATGTATATTATCAGTAAATGAGCACAGCGCTTTGGCCCTATATGTATATTATTAATAAATGAGCACAGCGCTTTGGCCCTATATGTATATTATCAGTAAATGAGCACAGCGCTTTGGCCCTATATGTATATTATTAGTAAATGAGCACAGCGCTTTGGCCCTATATGTATATTATTAGTAAATGAGCACAGCGCTTTGGCCCTATATGAATATTATTAGTAAATGAGCACAGCGCTTTGGCCCTATATGTATATTATTAGTAAATGAGCACAGCGCTTTGGCCCTATATGTATATTATTAGTAAATGAGCACAGCGCTTTGGCCCTATATGTATATTATTAGTAAATGAGCACAGCGCTTTGGCCCTATATGTATATTATTAGTAAATGAGCACAGCGCTTTGGCCCTATATGTATATTATTAGTAAATGAGCACAGCGCTTTGGCCCTATATGTATATTATCAGTAAATGAGCACAGCGCTTTGGCCCTATATGTATATTATCAGTAAATGAGCACAGCGCTTTGGCCCTATATGTATATTATTAGTAAATGAGCACAGCGCTTTGGCCCTATATGTATATTATCAGTAAATGAGCACAGCGCTTTGGCCCTATATGTATATTATCAGTAAATGAGCACAGCGCTTTGGCCCTATATGTATATTATTAGTAAATGAGCACAGCGCTTTGGCCCTATATGTATATTATTAGTAAATGAGCACAGCGCTTTGGCCCTATATGTATATTATTAGTAAATGAGCACAGCGCTTTGGCCCTATATGTATATTATTAGTAAATGAGCACAGCGCTTTGGCCCTATATGTATATTATTAGTAAATGAGCACAGCGCTTTGGCCCTATATGTATATTATTAGTAAATGAGCACAGCGCTTTGGCCCTATATGTATATTATCAGTAAATGAGCACAGCGCTTTGGCCATATATGTATATTATTAGTAAATGAGCACAGCGCTTTGGCCCTATATGTATATTATCAGTAAATGAGCACAGCGCTTTGGCCCTATATGTATATTATTAGTAAATGAGCACAGCGCTTTGGCCCTATATGTATATTATTAGTAAATGAGCACAGCGCTTTGGCCCTATATGTATATTATCAGTAAATGAGCACAGCGCTTTGGCCCTATATGTATATTATTAGTAAATGAGCACAGCGCTTTGGCCCTATATGTATATTATCAGTAAATGAGCACAGCGCTTTGGCCCTATATGTATATTATTAGTAAATGAGCACAGCGCTTTGGCCCTATATGTATATTATTAATAAATGAGCACAGCGCTTTGGCCCTATATGTATATTATTAGTAAATGAGCACAGCGCTTTGGCCCTATATGTATATTATTAATAAATGAGCACAGCGCTTTGGCCCTATATGTATATTATTAGTAAATGAGCACAGCGCTTTGGCCCTATATGTATATTATTAGTAAATGAGCACAGCGCTTTGGCCCTATATGTATATTATCAGTAAATGAGCACAGCGCTTTGGTCCTATATGTATATTATCAGTAAATGAGCACAGCGCTTTGGCCCTATATGTATATTATTAATAAATGAGCACAGCGCTTTGGCCCTATATGTATATTATCAGTAAATGAGCACAGCGCTTTGGCCCTATATGTATATTATTAGTAAATGAGCACAGCGCTTTGGCCCTATATGTATATTATTAGTAAATGAGCACAGCGCTTTGGCCCTATATGAATATTATTAGTAAATGAGCACAGCGCTTTGGCCCTATATGTATATTATTAGTAAATGAGCACAGCGCTTTGGCCCTATATGTATATTATTAGTAAATGAGCACAGCGCTTTGGCCCTATATGTATATTATTAGTAAATGAGCACAGCGCTTTGGCCCTATATGTATATTATTAGTAAATGAGCACAGCGCTTTGGCCCTATATGTATATTATTAGTAAATGAGCACAGCGCTTTGGCCCTATATGTATATTATCAGTAAATGAGCACCGCGCTTTGGCCCTATATGTATATTATCAGTAAATGAGCACAGCGCTTTGGCCCTATATGTATATTATTAGTAAATGAGCACAGCGCTTTGGCCCTATATGTATATTATCAGTAAATGAGCACAGCGCTTTGGCCCTATATGTATATTATCAGTAAATGAGCACAGCGCTTTGGCCCTATATGTATATTATTAGTAAATGAGCACAGCGCTTTGGCCCTATATGTATATTATTAGTAAATGAGCACAGCGCTTTGGCCCTATATGTATATTATTAGTAAATGAGCACAGCGCTTTGGCCCTATATGTATATTATTAGTAAATGAGCACAGCGCTTTGGCCCTATATGTATATTATTAGTAAATGAGCACAGCGCTTTGGCCCTATATGTATATTATTAGTAAATGAGCACAGCGCTTTGGCCCTATATGTATATTATCAGTAAATGAGCACAGCGCTTTGGCCATATATGTATATTATTAGTAAATGAGCACAGCGCTTTGGCCCTATATGTATATTATCAGTAAATGAGCACAGCGCTTTGGCCCTATATGTATATTATTAGTAAATGAGCACAGCGCTTTGGCCCTATATGTATATTATTAGTAAATGAGCACAGCGCTTTGGCCCTATATGTATATTATCAGTAAATGAGCACAGCGCTTTGGCCCTATATGTATATTATTAGTAAATGAGCACAGCGCTTTGGCCCTATATGTATATTATCAGTAAATGAGCACAGCGCTTTGGCCCTATATGTATATTATTAGTAAATGAGCACAGCGCTTTGGCCCTATATGTATATTATTAGTAAATGAGCACAGCGCTTTGGCCCTATATGTATATTATTAGTAAATGAGCACAGCGCTTTGGCCCTATATGTATATTATCAGTAAATGAGCACAGCGCTTTGGCCCTATATGTATATTATCAGTAAATGAGCACAGCGCTTTGGCCCTATATGTATATTATTAGTAAATGAGCACAGCGCTTTGGCCCTATATGTATATTATTAGTAAATGAGCACAGCGCTTTGGCCCTATATGTATATTATCAGTAAATGAGCACAGCGCTTTGGCCCTATATGTATATTATTAGTAAATGAGCACAGCGCTTTGGCCCTATATGTATATTATTAGTAAATGAGCACAGCGCTTTGGCCCTATATGTATATTATTAGTAAATGGGCACAGTGCTTTGGCCCTATATGTATATTATCAGTAAATGAGCACAGTGCTTTGGCCCTATATGTATATTATCAGTAAATGAGCACAGCGCTTTGGCCCTATATGTATATTATTAGTAAATGAGCACAGCGCTTTGGCCCTATATGTATATTATTAGTAAATGAGCACAGCGCTTTGGCCCTATATGTATATTATTAGTAAATGGGCACAGCGCTTTGGCCCTATATGTATATTATCAGTAAATGAGCACAGCGCTTTGGCCCTATATGTATATTATCAGTAAATGAGCACAGCGCTTTGGCCCTATATGTATATTATTAGTAAATGAGCACAGCGCTTTGGCCCTATATGTATATTATCAGTAAATGAGCACAGCGCTTTGGCCCTATATGTATATTATTAGTAAATGAGCACAGCGCTTTGGCCCTATATGTATATTATTAGTAAATGAGCACAGCGCTTTGGCCCTATATGTATATTATTAGTAAATGAGCACAGCGCTTTGGCCCTATATGAATATTATTAGTAAAAGAGCACAGCGCTTTGGCCCTATATGTATATTATTAGTAAATGAGCACAGCGCTTTGGCCCTATATGTATATTATTAGTAAATGAGCACAGCGCTTTGGCCCTATATGTATATTATTAGTAAATGAGCACAGCGCTTTGGCCCTATATGTATATTATTAGTAAATGAGCACAGCGCTTTGGCCCTATATGTATATTATTAGTAAATGAGCACAGCGCTTTGGCCCTATATGTATATTATCAGTAAATGAGCACAGCGCTTTGGCCCTATATGTATATTATCAGTAAATGAGCACAGCGCTTTGGCCCTATATGTATATTATTAGTAAATGAGCACAGCGCTTTGGCCCTATATGTATATTATCAGTAAATGAGCACAGCGCTTTGGCCCTATATGTATATTATCAGTAAATGAGCACAGCGCTTTGGCCCTATATGTATATTATTAGTAAATGAGCACAGCGCTTTGGCCCTATATGTATATTATTAGTAAATGAGCACAGCGCTTTGGCCCTATATGTATATTATTAGTAAATGAGCACAGCGCTTTGGCCCTATATGTATATTATTAGTAAATGAGCACAGCGCTTTGGCCCTATATGTATATTATTAGTAAATGAGCACAGCGCTTTGGCCCTATATGTATATTATTAGTAAATGAGCACAGCGCTTTGGCCCTATATGTATATTATTAGTAAATGAGCACAGCGCTTTGGCCCTATATGTATATTATCAGTAAATGAGCACAGCGCTTTGGCCCTATATGTATATTATTAGTAAATGAGCACAGCGCTTTGGCCCTATATGTATATTATTAGTAAATGAGCACAGCGCTTTGGCCCTATATGTATATTATCAGTAAATGAGCACAGCGCTTTGGCCCTATATGTATATTATCAGTAAATGAGCACAGCGCTTTGGCCCTATATGTATATTATTAGTAAATGAGCACAGCGCTTTGGCCCTATATGTATATTATTAGTAAATGAGCACAGCGCTTTGGCCCTATATGTATATTATCAGTAAATGAGCACAGCGCTTTGGCCCTATATGTATATTATTAGTAAATGAGCACAGCGCTTTGGCCCTATATGTATATTATTAGTAAATGAGCACAGCGCTTTGGCCCTATATGTATATTATTAGTAAATGGGCACAGTGCTTTGGCCCTATATGTATATTATCAGTAAATGAGCACAGTGCTTTGGCCCTATATGTATATTATCAGTAAATGAGCACAGCGCTTTGGCCCTATATGTATATTATTAGTAAATGAGCACAGCGCTTTGGCCCTATATGTATATTATTAGTAAATGAGCACAGCGCTTTGGCCCTATATGTATATTATTAGTAAATGAGCACAGCGCTTTGGCCCTATATGTATATTATTAGTAAATGGGCACAGCGCTTTGGCCCTATATGTATATTATCAGTAAATGAGCACAGCGCTTTGGCCCTATATGTATATTATTAGTAAATGAGCACAGCGCTTTGGCCCTATATGTATATTATCAGTAAATGAGCACAGCGCTTTGGCCCTATATGTATATTATTAGTAAATGAGCACAGCGCTTTGGCCCTATATGTATATTATTAGTAAATGAGCACAGCGCTTTGGCCCTATATGTATATTATTAGTAAATGAGCACAGCGCTTTGGCCCTATATGAATATTATTAGTAAAAGAGCACAGCGCTTTGGCCCTATATGTATATTATTAGTAAATGAGCACAGCGCTTTGGCCCTATATGTATATTATTAGTAAATGAGCACAGCGCTTTGGCCCTATATGTATATTATTAGTAAATGAGCACAGCGCTTTGGCCCTATATGTATATTATTAGTAAATGAGCACAGCGCTTTGGCCCTATATGTATATTATTAGTAAATGAGCACAGCGCTTTGGCCCTATATGTATATTATCAGTAAATGAGCACAGCGCTTTGGCCCTATATGTATATTATCAGTAAATGAGCACAGCGCTTTGGCCCTATATGTATATTATTAGTAAATGAGCACAGCGCTTTGGCCCTATATGTATATTATCAGTAAATGAGCACAGCGCTTTGGCCCTATATGTATATTATCAGTAAATGAGCACAGCGCTTTGGCCCTATATGTATATTATTAGTAAATGAGCACAGCGCTTTGGCCCTATATGTATATTATTAGTAAATGAGCACAGCGCTTTGGCCCTATATGTATATTATTAGTAAATGAGCACAGCGCTTTGGCCCTATATGTATATTATTAGTAAATGAGCACAGCGCTTTGGCCCTATATGTATATTATTAGTAAATGAGCACAGCGCTTTGGCCCTATATGTATATTATTAGTAAATGAGCACAGCGCTTTGGCCCTATATGTATATTATTAGTAAATGAGCACAGCGCTTTGGCCCTATATGTATATTATCAGTAAATGAGCACAGCGCTTTGGCCCTATATGTATATTATTAGTAAATGAGCACAGCGCTTTGGCCCTATATGTATATTATCAGTAAATGAGCACAGCGCTTTGGCCCTATATGTATATTATTAGTAAATGAGCACAGCGCTTTGGCCCTATATGTATATTATCAGTAAATGAGCACAGCGCTTTGGCCCTATATGTATATTATTAGTAAATGAGCACAGCGCTTTGGCCCTATATGTATATTATCAGTAAATGAGCACAGCGCTTTGGCCCTATATGTATATTATCAGTAAATGAGCACAGCGCTTTGGCCCTATATGTATATTATCAGTAAATGAGCACAGCGCTTTGGCCCTATATGTATATTATTAGTAAATGAGCACAGCGCTTTGGCCCTATATGTATATTATCAGTAAATGAGCACAGCGCTTTGGCCCTATATGTATATTATTAGTAAATGAGCACAGCGCTTTGGCCCTATATGTATATTATTAGTAAATGAGCACAGCGCTTTGGCCCTATATGTATATTATTAGTAAATGAGCACAGCGCTTTGGCCCTATATGTATATTATCAGTAAATGAGCACAGCGCTTTGGCCCTATATGTATATTATCAGTAAATGAGCACAGCGCTTTGGCCCTATATGTATATTATTAGTAAATGAGCACAGCGCTTTGGCCCTATATGTATATTATTAGTAAATGAGCACAGCGCTTTGGCCCTATATGTATATTATCAGTAAATGAGCACAGCGCTTTGGCCCTATATGTATATTATTAGTAAATGAGCACAGCGCTTTGGCCCTATATGTATATTATTAGTAAATGAGCACAGCGCTTTGGCCCTATATGTATATTATTAGTAAATGGGCACAGTGCTTTGGCCCTATATGTATATTATCAGTAAATGAGCACAGTGCTTTGGCCCTATATGTATATTATCAGTAAATGAGCACAGCGCTTTGGCCCTATATGTATATTATTAGTAAATGAGCACAGCGCTTTGGCCCTATATGTATATTATTAGTAAATGAGCACAGCGCTTTGGCCCTATATGTATATTATTAGTAAATGAGCACAGCGCTTTGGCCCTATATGTATATTATTAGTAAATGGGCACAGTGCTTTGGCCCTATATGTATATTATCAGTAAATGAGCACAGCGCTTTGGCCCTATATGTATATTATTAGTAAATGAGCACAGCGCTTTGGCCCTATATGTATATTATCAGTAAATGAGCACAGCGCTTTGGCCCTATATGTATATTATTAGTAAATGAGCACAGCGCTTTGGCCCTATATGTATATTATTAGTAAATGAGCACAGCGCTTTGGCCCTATATGTATATTATTAGTAAATGAGCACAGCGCTTTGGCCCTATATGAATATTATTAGTAAAAGAGCACAGCGCTTTGGCCCTATATGTATATTATTAGTAAATGAGCACAGCGCTTTGGCCCTATATGTATATTATTAGTAAATGAGCACAGCGCTTTGGCCCTATATGTATATTATTAGTAAATGAGCACAGCGCTTTGGCCCTATATGTATATTATTAGTAAATGAGCACAGCGCTTTGGCCCTATATGTATATTATTAGTAAATGAGCACAGCGCTTTGGCCCTATATGTATATTATCAGTAAATGAGCACAGCGCTTTGGCCCTATATGTATATTATCAGTAAATGAGCACAGCGCTTTGGCCCTATATGTATATTATTAGTAAATGAGCACAGCGCTTTGGCCCTATATGTATATTATCAGTAAATGAGCACAGCGCTTTGGCCCTATATGTATATTATCAGTAAATGAGCACAGCGCTTTGGCCCTATATGTATATTATCAGTAAATGAGCACAGCGCTTTGGCCCTATATGTATATTATTAGTAAATGAGCACAGCGCTTTGGCCCTATATGTATATTATTAGTAAATGAGCACAGCGCTTTGGCCCTATATGTATATTATTAGTAAATGAGCACAGCGCTTTGGCCCTATATGTATATTATTAGTAAATGAGCACAGCGCTTTGGCCCTATATGTATATTATTAGTAAATGAGCACAGCGCTTTGGCCCTATATGTATATTATTAGTAAATGAGCACAGCGCTTTGGCCCTATATGTATATTATCAGTAAATGAGCACAGCGCTTTGGCCCTATATGTATATTATTAGTAAATGAGCACAGCGCTTTGGCCCTATATGTATATTATCAGTAAATGAGCACAGCGCTTTGGCCCTATATGTATATTATTAGTAAATGAGCACAGCGCTTTGGCCCTATATGTATATTATCAGTAAATGAGCACAGCGCTTTGGCCCTATATGTATATTATTAGTAAATGAGCACAGCGCTTTGGCCCTATATGTATATTATCAGTAAATGAGCACAGCGCTTTGGCCCTATATGTATATTATCAGTAAATGAGCACAGCGCTTTGGCCCTATATGTATATTATCAGTAAATGAGCACAGCGCTTTGGCCCTATATGTATATTATTAGTAAATGAGCACAGCGCTTTGGCCCTATATGTATATTATTAGTAAATGAGCACAGCGCTTTGGCCCTATATGTATATTATTAGTAAATGAGCACAGCGCTTTGGCCCTATATGTATATTATTAGTAAATGGGCACAGTGCTTTGGCCCTATATGTATATTATCAGTAAATGAGCACAGTGCTTTGGCCCTATATGTATATTATCAGTAAATGAGCACAGCGCTTTGGCCCTATATGTATATTATTAGTAAATGAGCACAGCGCTTTGGCCCTATATGTATATTATTAGTAAATGAGCACAGCGCTTTGGCCCTATATGTATATTATTAGTAAATGGGCACAGCGCTTTGGCCCTATATGTATATTATTAGTAAATGGGCACAGTGCTTTGGCCCTATATGTATATTATCAGTAAATGAGCACAGCGCTTTGGCCCTATATGTATATTATTAGTAAATGAGCACAGCGCTTTGGCCCTATATGTATATTATCAGTAAATGAGCACAGCGCTTTGGCCCTATATGTATATTATTAGTAAATGAGCACAGCGCTTTGGCCCTATATGTATATTATTAGTAAATGAGCACAGCGCTTTGGCCCTATATGTATATTATTAGTAAATGAGCACAGCGCTTTGGCCCTATATTGTATGATTAATTAGTAAATGAGCACAGCGCTTTGGCCTATATGTATATTATTAGTAAATGAGCACAGCGCTTTGGCCCTATATGTATATTATCAGTAAATGAGCACAGCGCTGGCCCTATATGAATATTATTAGTAAAAGAGCACAGCGCTTTGGCCCTATATGTATATTATTAGTAAATGAGCACAGCGCTTTGGCCCTATATGTATATTATTAGTAAATGAGCACAGCGCTTTGGCCCTATATGTATATTATTAGTAAATGAGCACAGCGCTTTGGCCCTATATGTATATTATTAGTAAATGAGCACAGCGCTTTGGCCCTATATGTATATTATTAGTAAATGAGCACAGCGCTTTGGCCCTATATGTATATTATCAGTAAATGAGCACAGCGCTTTGGCCCTATATGTATATTATCAGTAAATGAGCACAGCGCTTTGGCCCTATATGTATATTATTAGTAAATGAGCACAGCGCTTTGGCCCTATATGTATATTATCAGTAAATGAGCACAGCGCTTTGGCCCTATATGTATATTATCAGTAAATGAGCACAGCGCTTTGGCCCTATATGTATATTATTAGTAAATGAGCACAGCGCTTTGGCCCTATATGTATATTATTAGTAAATGAGCACAGCGCTTTGGCCCTATATGTATATTATTAGTAAATGAGCACAGCGCTTTGGCCCTATATGTATATTATTAGTAAATGAGCACAGCGCTTTGGCCCTATATGTATATTATTAGTAAATGAGCACAGCGCTTTGGCCCTATATGTATATTATTAGTAAATGAGCACAGCGCTTTGGCCCTATATGTATATTATTAGTAAATGAGCACAGCGCTTTGGCCCTATATGTATATTATCAGTAAATGAGCACAGCGCTTTGGCCCTATATGTATATTATTAGTAAATGAGCACAGCGCTTTGGCCCTATATGTATATTATCAGTAAATGAGCACAGCGCTTTGGCCCTATATGTATATTATTAGTAAATGAGCACAGCGCTTTGGCCCTATATGTATATTATCAGTAAATGAGCACAGCGCTTTGGCCCTATATGTATATTATTAGTAAATGAGCACAGCGCTTTGGCCCTATATGTATATTATCAGTAAATGAGCACAGCGCTTTGGCCCTATATGTATATTATCAGTAAATGAGCACAGCGCTTTGGCCCTATATGTATATTATCAGTAAATGAGCACAGCGCTTTGGCCCTATATGTATATTATTAGTAAATGAGCACAGCGCTTTGGCCCTATATGTATATTATCAGTAAATGAGCACAGCGCTTTGGCCCTATATGTATATTATTAGTAAATGAGCACAGCGCTTTGGCCCTATATGTATATTATTAGTAAATGAGCACAGCGCTTTGGCCCTATATGTATATTATTAGTAAATGAGCACAGCGCTTTGGCCCTATATGTATATTATCAGTAAATGAGCACAGCGCTTTGGCCCTATATGTATATTATCAGTAAATGAGCACAGCGCTTTGGCCCTATATGTATATTATTAGTAAATGAGCACAGCGCTTTGGCCCTATATGTATATTATTAGTAAATGAGCACAGCGCTTTGGCCCTATATGTATATTATCAGTAAATGAGCACAGCGCTTTGGCCCTATATGTATATTATTAGTAAATGAGCACAGCGCTTTGGCCCTATATGTATATTATTAGTAAATGAGCACAGCGCTTTGGCCCTATATGTATATTATTAGTAAATGGGCACAGTGCTTTGGCCCTATATGTATATTATCAGTAAATGAGCACAGTGCTTTGGCCCTATATGTATATTATCAGTAAATGAGCACAGCGCTTTGGCCCTATATGTATATTATTAGTAAATGAGCACAGCGCTTTGGCCCTATATGTATATTATTAGTAAATGAGCACAGCGCTTTGGCCCTATATGTATATTATTAGTAAATGAGCACAGCGCTTTGGCCCTATATGTATATTATTAGTAAATGGGCACAGTGCTTTGGCCCTATATGTATATTATCAGTAAATGAGCACAGCGCTTTGGCCCTATATGTATATTATTAGTAAATGAGCACAGCGCTTTGGCCCTATATGTATATTATCAGTAAATGAGCACAGCGCTTTGGCCCTATATGTATATTATTAGTAAATGAGCACAGCGCTTTGGCCCTATATGTATATTATTAGTAAATGAGCACAGCGCTTTGGCCCTATATGTATATTATTAGTAAATGAGCACAGCGCTTTGGCCCTATATGAATATTATTAGTAAAAGAGCACAGCGCTTTGGCCCTATATGTATATTATTAGTAAATGAGCACAGCGCTTTGGCCCTATATGTATATTATTAGTAAATGAGCACAGCGCTTTGGCCCTATATGTATATTATTAGTAAATGAGCACAGCGCTTTGGCCCTATATGTATATTATTAGTAAATGAGCACAGCGCTTTGGCCCTATATGTATATTATTAGTAAATGAGCACAGCGCTTTGGCCCTATATGTATATTATCAGTAAATGAGCACAGCGCTTTGGCCCTATATGTATATTATCAGTAAATGAGCACAGCGCTTTGGCCCTATATGTATATTATTAGTAAATGAGCACAGCGCTTTGGCCCTATATGTATATTATCAGTAAATGAGCACAGCGCTTTGGCCCTATATGTATATTATCAGTAAATGAGCACAGCGCTTTGGCCCTATATGTATATTATCAGTAAATGAGCACAGCGCTTTGGCCCTATATGTATATTATTAGTAAATGAGCACAGCGCTTTGGCCCTATATGTATATTATTAGTAAATGAGCACAGCGCTTTGGCCCTATATGTATATTATTAGTAAATGAGCACAGCGCTTTGGCCCTATATGTATATTATTAGTAAATGAGCACAGCGCTTTGGCCCTATATGTATATTATTAGTAAATGAGCACAGCGCTTTGGCCCTATATGTATATTATTAGTAAATGAGCACAGCGCTTTGGCCCTATATGTATATTATCAGTAAATGAGCACAGCGCTTTGGCCCTATATGTATATTATTAGTAAATGAGCACAGCGCTTTGGCCCTATATGTATATTATCAGTAAATGAGCACAGCGCTTTGGCCCTATATGTATATTATTAGTAAATGAGCACAGCGCTTTGGCCCTATATGTATATTATCAGTAAATGAGCACAGCGCTTTGGCCCTATATGTATATTATTAGTAAATGAGCACAGCGCTTTGGCCCTATATGTATATTATCAGTAAATGAGCACAGCGCTTTGGCCCTATATGTATATTATCAGTAAATGAGCACAGCGCTTTGGCCCTATATGTATATTATCAGTAAATGAGCACAGCGCTTTGGCCCTATATGTATATTATTAGTAAATGAGCACAGCGCTTTGGCCCTATATGTATATTATTAGTAAATGAGCACAGCGCTTTGGCCCTATATGTATATTATTAGTAAATGAGCACAGCGCTTTGGCCCTATATGTATATTATTAGTAAATGGGCACAGTGCTTTGGCCCTATATGTATATTATCAGTAAATGAGCACAGTGCTTTGGCCCTATATGTATATTATCAGTAAATGAGCACAGCGCTTTGGCCCTATATGTATATTATTAGTAAATGAGCACAGCGCTTTGGCCCTATATGTATATTATTAGTAAATGAGCACAGCGCTTTGGCCCTATATGTATATTATTAGTAAATGGGCACAGCGCTTTGGCCCTATATGTATATTATTAGTAAATGGGCACAGTGCTTTGGCCCTATATGTATATTATCAGTAAATGAGCACAGCGCTTTGGCCCTATATGTATATTATTAGTAAATGAGCACAGCGCTTTGGCCCTATATGTATATTATCAGTAAATGAGCACAGCGCTTTGGCCCTATATGTATATTATTAGTAAATGAGCACAGCGCTTTGGCCCTATATGTATATTATTAGTAAATGAGCACAGCGCTTTGGCCCTATATGTATATTATTAGTAAATGAGCACAGCGCTTTGGCCCTATATGAATATTATTAGTAAATGAGCACAGCGCTTTGGCCCTATATGTATATTATTAGTAAATGAGCACAGCGCTTTGGCCCTATATGTATATTATTAGTAAATGAGCACAGCGCTTTGGCCCTATATGTATATTATTAGTAAATGAGCACAGCGCTTTGGCCCTATATGTATATTATTAGTAAATGAGCACAGCGCTTTGGCCCTATATGTATATTATTAGTAAATGAGCACAGCGCTTTGGCCCTATATGTATATTATCAGTAAATGAGCACAGCGCTTTGGCCCTATATGTATATTATCAGTAAATGAGCACAGCGCTTTGGCCCTATATGTATATTATTAGTAAATGAGCACAGCGCTTTGGCCCTATATGTATATTATTAGTAAATGAGCACAGCGCTTTGGCCCTATATGTATATTATTAGTAAATGAGCACAGCGCTTTGGCCCTATATGTATATTATCAGTAAATGAGCACAGCGCTTTGGCCCTATATGTATATTATTAGTAAATGAGCACAGCGCTTTGGCCCTATATGTATATTATTAGTAAATGAGCACAGCGCTTTGGCCCTATATGTATATTATTAGTAAATGAGCACAGCGCTTTGGCCCTATATGTATATTATTAGTAAATGAGCACAGCGCTTTGGCCCTATATGTATATTATCAGTAAATGAGCACAGCGCTTTGGCCCTATATGTATATTATTAGTAAATGAGCACAGCGCTTTGGCCCTATATGTATATTATTAGTAAATGAGCACAGCGCTTTGGCCCTATATGTATATTATCAGTAAATGAGCACAGCGCTTTGGCCCTATATGTATATTATTAGTAAATGAGCACAGCGCTTTGGCCCTATATGTATATTATCAGTAAATGAGCACAGCGCTTTGGCCCTATATGTATATTATTAGTAAATGAGCACAGCGCTTTGGCCCTATATGTATATTATTAGTAAATGAGCACAGCGCTTTGGCCCTATATGTATATTATTAGTAAATGAGCACAGCGCTTTGGCCCTATATGAATATTATTAGTAAATGGGCACAGTGCTTTGGCCCTATATGTATATTATCAGTAAATGAGCACAGCGCTTTGGCCCTATATGTATATTATTAGTAAATGAGCACAGCGCTTTGGCCCTATATGTATATTATTAGTAAATGAGCACAGCGCTTTGGCCCTATATGTATATTATTAGTAAATGAGCACAGCGCTTTGGCCCTATATGTATATTATTAGTAAATGAGCACAGCGCTTTGGCCCTATATGTATATTATTAGTAAATGAGCACAGCGCTTTGGCCCTATATGTATATTATTAGTAAATGAGCACAGCGCTTTGGCCCTATATGTATATTATTAGTAAATGAGCACAGCGCTTTGGCCCTATATGTATATTATTAGTAAATGAGCACAGCGCTTTGGCCCTATATGTATATTATCAGTAAATGAGCACAGCGCTTTGGCCCTATATGTATATTATCAGTAAATGAGCACAGCGCTTTGGCCCTATATGTATATTATCAGTAAATGAGCACAGCGCTTTGGCCCTATATGTATATTATTAGTAAATGAGCACAGCGCTTTGGCCCTATATGTATATTATCAGTAAATGAGCACAGCGCTTTGGCCCTATATGTATATTATTAGTAAATGAGCACAGCGCTTTGGCCCTATATGTATATTATTAGTAAATGAGCACAGCGCTTTGGCCCTATATGTATATTATTAGTAAATGAGCACAGCGCTTTGGCCCTATATGTATATTATCAGTAAATGAGCACAGCGCTTTGGCCCTATATGTATATTATTAGTAAATGAGCACAGCGCTTTGGCCCTATATGTATATTATCAGTAAATGAGCACAGTGCTTTGGCCCTATATGTATATTATTAGTAAATGAGCACAGCGCTTTGGCCCTATATGTATATTATCAGTAAATGAGCACAGCGCTTTGGCCCTATATGTATATTATCAGTAAATGAGCACAGCGCTTTGGCCCTATATGTATATTATCAGTAAATGAGCACAGCGCTTTGGCCCTATATGTATATTATCAGTAAATGAGCACAGCGCTTTGGCCCTATATGTATATTATTAGTAAATGAGCACAGCGCTTTGGCCCTATATGTATATTATTAGTAAATGAGCACAGTGCTTTGGCCCTATATGTATATTATCAGTAAATGAGCACAGCGCTTTGGCCCTATATGTATATTATTAGTAAATGAGCACAGCGCTTTGGCCCTATATGTATATTATTAGTACATGAGCACAGCGCTTTGGCCCTATATGTATATTATTAGTAAATGAGCACAGCGCTTTGGCCCTATATGTATATTATTAGTAAATGAGCACAGCGCTTTGGCCCTATATGTATATTATTAGTAAATGAGCACAGCGCTTTGGCCCTATATGTATATTATCAGTAAATGAGCACAGCGCTTTGGCCCTATATGTATATTATCAGTAAATGAGCACAGCGCTTTGGCCCTATATGTATATTATCAGTAAATGAGCACAGTGCTTTGGCCCTATATGTATATTATTAGTAAATGAGCACAGCGCTTTGGCCCTATATGTATATTATTAGTAAATGAGCACAGCGCTTTGGCCCTATATGTATATTATCAGTAAATGAGCACAGCGCTTTGGCCCTATATGTATATTATTAGTAAATGAGCACAGCGCTTTGACCCTATATGTATATTATTAGTAAATGAGCACAGCGCTTTGGCCCTATATGTATATTATTAGTAAATGAGCACAGCGCTTTGGCCCTATATGTATATTATTAGTAAATGAGCACAGCGCTTTGGCCCTATATGTATATTATTAGTAAATGAGCACAGCGCTTTGGCCCTATATGTATATTATCAGTAAATGAGCACAGCGCTTTGGCCCTATATGTATATTATCAGTAAATGAGCACAGCGCTTTGGCCCTATATGTATATTATTAGTAAATGAGCACAGCGCTTTGGCCCTATATGTATATTATTAGTAAATGAGCACAGCGCTTTGGCCCTATATGTATATTATTAGTAAATGAGCACAGCGCTTTGGCCCTATATGTATATTATTAGTAAATGAGCACAGCGCTTTGGCCCTATATGTATATTATTAGTAAATGAGCACAGCGCTTTGGCCCTATATGTATATTATCAGTAAATGAGCACAGCGCTTTGGCCCTATATGTATATTATTAGTAAATGAGCACAGCGCTTTGGCCCTATATGTATATTATTAGTAAATGAGCACAGCGCTTTGGCCCTATATGTATATTATTAGTAAATGAGCACAGCGCTTTGGCCCTATATGTATATTATTAGTAAATGAGCACAGCGCTTTGGCCCTATATGTATATTATTAGTAAATGAGCACAGCGCTTTGGCCCTATATGTATATTATTAGTAAATGAGCACAGCGCTTTGGCCCTATATGTATATTATCAGTAAATGAGCACAGCGCTTTGGCCCTATATGTATATTATCAGTAAATGAGCACAGCGCTTTGGCCATATATGTATATTATCAGTAAATGAGCACAGCGCTTTGGCCCTATATGTATATTATCAGTAAATGAGCACAGCGCTTTGGCCCTATATGTATATTATCAGTAAATGAGCACAGCGCTTTGGCCCTATATGTATATTATTAGTAAATGAGCACAGCGCTTTGGCCCTATATGTATATTATCAGTAAATGAGCACAGCGCTTTGGCCCTATATGTATATTATCAGTAAATGAGCACAGCGCTTTGGCCCTATATGTATATTATCAGTAAATGAGCACAGCGCTTTGGCCCTATATGTATATTATCAGTAAATGAGCACAGCGCTTTGGCCCTATATGTATATTATCAGTAAATGAGCACAGCGCTTTGGCCCTATATGTATATTATCAGTAAATGAGCACAGCGCTTTGGCCCTATATGTATATTATCAGTAAATGAGCACAGCGCTTTGGCCCTATATGTATATTATCAGTAAATGAGCACAGCGCTTTGGCCCTATATGTATATTATTAGTAAATGAGCACAGCGCTTTGGCCCTATATGTATATTATCAGTAAATGAGCACAGTGCTTTGGCCCTATATGTATATTATCAGTAAATGAGCACAGCGCTTTGGCCCTATATGTATATTATTAGTAAATGAGCACAGCGCTTTGGCCCTATATGTATATTATTAGTAAATGAGCACAGCGCTTTGGCCCTATATGTATATTATCAGTAAATGAGCACAGCGCTTTGGCCCTATATGTATATTATCAGTAAATGAGCACAGCGCTTTGGCCCTATATGTATATTATCAGTAAATGAGCACAGCGCTTTGGCCCTATATGTATATTATTAGTAAATGAGCACAGCGCTTTGGCCCTATATGTATATTATTAGTAAATGAGCACAGCGCTTTGGCCCTATATGTATATTATCAGTAAATGAGCACAGCGCTTTGGCCCTATATGTATATTATCAGTAAATGAGCACAGCGCTTTGGCCCTATATGTATATTATCAGTAAATGAGCACAGCGCTTTGGCCCTATATGTATATTATCAGTAAATGAGCACAGCGCTTTGGCCCTATATGTATATTATTAGTAAATGAGCACAGCGCTTTGGCCCTATATGTATATTATTAGTAAATGAGCACAGCGCTTTGGCCCTATATGTATATTATCAGTAAATGAGCACAGCGCTTTGGCCCTATATGTATATTATTAGTAAATGAGCACAGCGCTTTGGCCCTATATGTATATTATTAGTAAATGAGCACAGCGCTTTGGCCCTATATGTATATTATTAGTAAATGAGCACAGCGCTTTGGCCCTATATGTATATTATTAGTAAATGAGCACAGCGCTTTGGCCCTATATGTATATTATTAGTAAATGAGCACAGCGCTTTGGCCCTATATGTATATTATTAGTAAATGAGCACAGCGCTTTGGCCCTATATGTATATTATTAGTAAATGAGCACAGCGCTTTGGCCCTATATGTATATTATTAGTAAATGAGCACAGCGCTTTGGCCCTATATGTATATTATTAGTAAATGAGCACAGCGCTTTGGCCCTATATGTATATTATTAGTAAATGAGCACAGCGCTTTGGCCCTATATGTATATTATTAGTAAATGAGCACAGCGCTTTGGCCCTATATGTATATTATTAGTAAATGAGCACAGCGCTTTGGCCCTATATGTATATTATCAGTAAATGAGCACAGCGCTTTGGCCCTATATGTATATTATCAGTAAATGAGCACAGCGCTTTGGCCCTATATGTATATTATTAGTAAATGAGCACAGCGCTTTGGCCCTATATGTATATTATTAGTAAATGAGCACAGCGCTTTGGCCCTATATGTATATTATTAGTAAATGAGCACAGCGCTTTGGCCCTATATGTATATTATTAGTAAATGAGCACAGCGCTTTGGCCCTATATGTGGGCTCTGGCCCAGATCCACAGACAGTGAAACTAAGTTATCTCCTCATTAAATGCTAATATGTATCTTGGAAGCCCAATGACACCGTGTTACGTGCTGTTTCCATGCGGGAAGCGCATTGCGTTGGGTATAACGGTCGTTCGTGCAAACTGATGTCCATTATAGTTACATTAGGGCTTTAACCTGACATTAATTCATACCCAAAGGTGGCGTTACTCCCACCCAGACCATGAGATACACCCTCATGCAACATGTGGGCACAAAGAGGAAAACACCAGAGATACCTGGGATATATGCCAATTTGGGTCATTTTAATATACTTTGCATATCCACATTAGCATATATCTCAGGTGTCTCCAAATATTGTATAAAGGTGTGTTTGGGAGAGAGATATACGCCACTAGGTATTCTAGTAAAATAGTCTCTTTCCAGCAAAAACTATTTCCGGGTGTAAAAGAGAGAAACGCCCCCTTTATGTAAGGCCGGGGTAACTCGGGTTATATGAAGCTCACACCAGGCAGTGCGTTATCCTATGCTAATGAGACGTATGCCTCATGTTTTGCGTGTAATTATACTTTGCGGATGTGCTAATATCAGGGAACATAACGGTTTTACTGATTTTGATAACGACCTGTTATTAGCACAGATATATATATTTTATCAGTGGGACCTAATGCAGCGCAATTGTGTCGTTTATTCCTAGGTTTGCATAATTTATTTGACAAGGAATAACAAAATAGGAAAATGTCGTAGCCACAGGCGGATAATTGTGTCTTTAAAGAAAACTGACACCAACTCTGGAATGTTTGATTTAGAGCCACAACGTGGCCATGGAAAATGCCACAAATAACATCCTTTCAAAATTAATCATTATTTCAGTATGAAAATGACTATTTGTTGTTGCCCATTGTGTCTACACTAAAAACAGAACTAGGTGCATTTATTTTCTACATTTTGTATCTTTAACCCCGGTGCGTTTCCTGAGTAAAACCTTTTTATTATAATTGTTCTGATAGAGAAGTAGGACTTTATTACCAGATATTGCTAATGCCTTTCAGATAAAGGTCTTATTTAATAGCACTGCTTAGAAAAGATCCCCCTTTATCTTTGTTCCTGCAAAACCCATACTTTGCAGTTTTCGCCAGAGCGTGAACACAACATATTTTATTATAATTATATCCATCTTCAGTTGCAATCAAATTTTTGATCCAGAAAACATTGTCTGGGATTTGCTAAGCTCCAATATGAGGTACTGCAATGCAATCCAGTGTTAGCTGCCACTGATTTCAGGATCACGGTATAATACCCGGTATCAGAGTTTAGTGAATCTCCCCTATTTACCTTCATTTTGTCTCTAATCTCTTTGATTCCGATGTAAAGTAAAAACTGGTATTTTTACATCAACTTCAGAACTGCCGTCAAACTTTAACCATCAAAACCCCTTCATATTTTAATAGAGATAACCGAACCCCATTTTCTTTGCCTGCTTAGCTCAAATTTCATGGTATTTGCCCCTACCTATAAAGCCCCGGTCTCCTGCTGCCACTTTGTGTTGGCATTAGCAGGGTAAGGTAGGGTTTGCATGCCTCAGTCAGCCAGTTGAGTTGGTTACCTGTTGGGTATTATTTATATTACAATATATTGTAGGGGAGCAGAGAGAAATAACACCATCTAACCTGTCCCTATTCACTACCAGTTATGTACCAGTCAATCAGTTCCAGTTGGTTAACAACATCCTTATCTGTTGGTTATATATACATCAACATATATTTATTTAAATATATAATAGGTAGGCATATAGATAGCACTATCTGACCAATCTCTACTCTCCACCAGTAATATATACCACTCAATCAGTTTTTTATACCTTGAGCTGTTATATATATATATATATATATATATATATACAAACAAAAATTGTAGCGCCACAGTATTAATAGTGAAAAACTAAAATAGTGGCTAAAATGTTGATAAATGCTGATCATCAGCCCTTTGAAAAAGTCGCCCTCTGGTGACGAAACACGTCAGGGATTCCAATTTGCGCAATTAGGTCATCACGATGCTGCGCATGCGCACGAGGCAGCTTTGGAGCGCACGATTGATCCGGCAGCCATTGAAGTGAAGGAGGCGTTTTTTCTGACACACATGGACTGAATTCTCTCTGCGAATTACACCCCGGTCCTCCTGTGAATAATATTATCTCCATACAGCCCTGAGGGAGCCAAGAACTGTGGACGTTTGCAGTACAGAACCGGATGGTGGTGAATTATTCACACAATGTTTTAATTGATTTATACTCTTGTGAGTGTTATTCTTCCCCCCCCTCCCCTCCCTTCCTTTTTTATTATTAAATCAATAGTATTATGCTATGGGGCGTGCGCTCTCTCTTCTTTTTCTTTTATATATATATATATATATATATATAAAATAATAGTCATGCAGTGATACCACCATCATATCTGTCTCTACTCTCTGCCAGTACTGTATGTATACAGAATATCAATCAGTCAACCTGTTATGGAACAAGAGCCACATTTCTGACTCACCCCCCTCTCTCCTTTGCAGTTTCTGCCTGTCAGATTTTATTCCCAGCTGCATGGAGTCTGCAGACACATACTGTGCCTGCGTGGCTTGCAACAATGTTGCACTCCTTGCCTGCGAGCATGACATCAGTGAGCTGCTACAGCAGTCTCTGAGATCCTCACCAGAATGGACTAGTCTGCCCCCCCTCCTGTTTGTTCAGACATGGTCTGTCCCTAGACTATTCCTTTGCCCACACCGCACCTCACTTCCTCTTTTCAACCCTGGAGACAGTGAGTAAAGAACCTTTCTCTGTTTATAACCCTTGGTGAGGCCATCTCTTTTTACCGGTTCCTAACTAATAATCACCACTACACACCATCCACAAGTATCTGTACCCTGCTACCTTTTCCCAATAAAGTGGAGGAAATATTACAGGACTTGGAGTGATTTAAAAGGGAACTGTGTTAATGCTATCGGGAGCCATTCATACCAACGTGCCCTGGCTTCAGAATAGTAAAAAGAGGACCGTGTGCCTTGGGAAATACACACAGAGGAGCTGCTACCCACAACCTTTATGCTAAAGATACAAGCGAGCAGCTTACGTAGCAAATAAATAAACAGCAGTCTCTCACCACATTGCACAAGCACGTTGCTACACAGAGCCACAAGCCTCTACACAGCAAACTACCACAGCTTTATGCAAAGACAGTGAGCAGCCTTACTTTGCTAATACTACACAAAGGAATCACACAGCAGCTACTACTCAAAGACTCTATGCTATACAGAATAGTCTCTGCACCCCAGGACAAGCAGCAGCTTCACTCTGCCAGACAGGGCAGCAAGCTTTATACAGCAAGCTGCGCAGCAGCCTTGCAACAAGCAGTGCTCCTCTCACAATTACTAACTGCCTTTTTCTCTGCCTGAGTCCACCCGCTGCTCAGCCCCACAGTGAGGAGCCAACGGACACCTGTAAGTACAGCTACCCCAACGCTGCACGCTGCAGGACACCGCTCGGCATCATCTGAGACAGACGCCCATCGCTGACAAGGTAAAAGACCGCACGCCACACGCACTGGCAAAGGCCTACACACACCTACAGCATGGCAGAACTCAGAGCCTCACCAGACATCACGCAGGAAAGCGATCTCTCAGACACAGAGACCGCTGCGCATCTGCAACAGGCGCAGGCAGGCGCAAGGCCTAAACGGACAGTCACACTGACACAAAAGGCCCGCGAAAAATATGAGACTGACATTGAAGCGCACCGCGCTAAATTAGAGTTGGCCTGGGAAACAACCACACTGGGAATACGCAATGTCACTAGTATTGGCAACTATGCGCAGCAGCTCGAGCAGGCAATAACGCAATTAAGGACTGATCACTCGCGTTATCAAGAGCTATCAGAGGCATACGTTACTTACCTGACCAGGGCCAACACCAGCAAAAGCCTGCAAGAAAGAGACTTACAGAGTAACATTGACCTGGCACGAGACAGCCGCGTGCGTACCACTATCACGGAGGCTGAGAGTAGGAGAAAGGACCTTTTGCTGGAAACCGCATCGCAGCGCTCAAGCATATCCAGACACTCATCAAGGTCAGCAAGATCAGTGCAATCTCACGCGTCTAGCGCAAGCGCGAGCGCTACCAAGGCGCGAGCCACCGCAGAGGCCGCACGTGCCAGGGCCGAATATGGTCGAAGAGAGGCAGCCGTAAGGGCAGAAAGAGCCAAATTAGACGCGGATCTAGAGGCACTCAATCAAGAGAAGGAAGCCGCTGCCGCCATAGCCCAAGCCGAAGTCCTGGAAGCAGCTGCGAGACAGGACGGCGGGGAGCTACCGTACAGACGGATAGCCTCAGAGGATCCAGCCCAACGCACTGAAGACTACGTAAGGAGCCTCTTCAGTGTAAACACCAGCGCACCATCTCAACACGGAGGGAGCGACACCACAGACAACGAAGACTCGCTAGGACCACGAGGAGAAGACGTTGCTCCGTCAATGGCACACGCTGCCTGGGATAGCCACAGCCGCAACAGTGATCCACACGCCAGAGCGCACACGGATGCACCACAACAGGCTCGTAATCCAGGTACACCCACGCGGGAGAAAACAGCCCCTCACACTGGCCAGCAGCCATCACGCGTCCACGCAAAGGAAGAGGCGACCGCACAGACCGTCCCAGCAACTACCTCAGAACGGGGCAAACGCGCCGACGTCTCAGGTCTGACAGACATAGCCAAGTACATGATCCGGCGCGACTTGGTGCACGCAGGACTCATCAGCTTCGACGACCGCCCTGAGAACTACCGGACGTGGAAATTCACGTTCAAAGACGCAATCGACAGCTTGGACTTCTCAGCAAGGGAAGAGCTCAACCTGTTAGTTAAGTTCTTGGGGAACGTATCCAGGGAGCAAGCGCAGAGACTTCGGACGGCAAACGCACATCAACCCCAAGTAGGTCTGGACCTAGTGTGGGAAAGGCTAGAAGAGACCTATGGCAGCCCTGAAGCAGTCGAGGATTCACTCTTCAAAAGAATCGAGAGCTTCCCCAAGATCACGAGTAAAGACTACTCGAAGTTACGAGATCTTGGAGACCTGCTGCAAGAACTGGAGTTCGCAAGGAAAGACCATTCCTTAATAGGTCTCAACGCCCTAGATTCAGCTCGTGGAGTGAGACCCATCCTGGAGAAGCTACCCTTCAACCTCCAAGAAAGGTGGCTTTCACAAGGTTCCAAATACAAAAGGGAGAAGCAGGTTGTCTTCCCCCCATTCTCATTCTTCGTGAGCTTCATCTGCGAAGCGGCAAAGACAAGAAACGACCCCAGCTTCATCTTAGGTGCGCAAACCACATCCAGCGCCAGCCACCCGAGGAACGAAAGGTCAACAGCAAGGTGCAAGGACTCCAGAACACCCATCTCGGTCCACAGGACGGACGTGCCCCCTACGACCCACGCGAGTCCCAGCCAGACGGCCGACAGGGACAAAAAACCAAGGGACCTTAACAAAGAATGCCCTATCCACAAAAAGCCGCATCCACTTAACAAGTGCTTCGGATTCAGGATGAAACCCATAGAGGAGCGAAAGAACCTACTCAGGGAATGGGGAGCCTGTTTCAAATGTTGTGCTTCCACAACTCATTTATTCAAGGACTGCAAAGAAGCTATGAAATGCACAGAGTGCGATAGCGACAGGCACATAGCCGCTCTACACCCGGAAGCTACGAAGCCCAAAGCAAGCAAAGCCCCTAACCCTCCGACAAAGCAGGGCGGGGAGGAAGAAGTGGGAGACACCCCCCCCCCGACATCAGTAGCATCCAAATGCACAGAAGTATGCGGAGAAGGAAACGACGGTAGATCTTGCTCTAAAATATGTCTGGTAGCAGTGCACCCAGAGGGACAACCCCAAAGAGCCAAACGGATGTATGCAATCATCGACGACCAGAGCAACCGATCGCTGGTCAGGTCAGAATTCTTCGATATGTTCAACATACAAGACAGTACTTCTCCTTACACTCTCAGAACGTGCGCAGGGCGAATGGAGACTACAGGGAGAAGAGTGAATGGCTACACCATATGCTCAATAGACGGCAAAGTGAGCATGCCCCTTCCCACACTCATCGAGTGCAATCACATGGCAGAAGATAGGACTGAGATCCCCACGCCAGACGTGGCGCGACACCATCCCCATCTAAAAACCATTGCCGATCATATCCCACCTCTAGACGAAGATGCCCAGATCCTGCTGCTACTTGGCAGAGACATCATGAGAGCACACAAGATCCGCGAACAGCGAAATGGGGACCACAACGGCCCAAGCGCTCAAAGGCTCGATCTAGGATGGGTGGTAGTGGGAGAAGTATGCATAGACAGGATACGAGGACCCGACAACGTAGGCGCCCTACAGACGAACTTGTTGGAAAACGGTCGTATATCCCACTTCAAACCTTGTCCGAACCACTTTCAGGTCCACGAGAAGCTCGAGACCAAAAGGAACTACGGAGACGCGCCTGTGGCAAGAAAATACCCCGATGACCTAGGGAGTACAGTGTTCCAGACAACAAAGGACGACGACAAACAGGCGCCATCAATGGAAGACAAAGAATTCTTGAGGTTAATGGATAAGGAGCTCTTCAAGGACGAATTGGGCAGTTGGGTGGCCCCACTACCTTTCCGCTCGCCAAGAAGACGCCTCCCAAACAACAGAGACCATGCTATGTCTAGGCTCGCTTCGCTCCGCCGTAACCTACAAAGGAAACCGGAGACCAAGGAACACTTTGTGGCCTTCATGCAAAAAATCTTCCACAGTGGCCATGCAGAGTCGGCGCCCCCACTGAAAGAAGGCGAAGAATGCTGGTACCTCCCGTCGTTTGGCGTCTACCACCCCCAGAAACCTGGCCAAATCCGAGTGGTATTCGACTCCAGTGCCCAGCATCAGGGAGTCTCCCTAAACGATGTTCTCCTCACCGGGCCGGATCTGACAAACAGTCTTCTGGGAGTGCTGATCCGCTTCCGCAAGGAACCTATCGCTGTAACCGCAGACATTCAACAGATGTTCCACTGCTTCCTTGTGCGAGAAGACAACCGTAACTACCTAAGATTCCTGTGGTACCAAGATGACGACATAGAAAAAGAAATCACGGAGTTCCGCATGAAAGTACATGTCTTCGGGAACAGCCCATCACCTGCAGTGGCAGCCTACGGCCTCAGAAGAACGGCCCAAGACGGAGAAGCAGAGTTCGGGAAAGACGCCAGGAGCTTCGTCGAAAGAGACTTCTATGTGGACTACGGATTAAAATCAGTTCCCACCGAAGAAGAAGCCGTAGATCTACTCAAGAGGACACAAAAGATGTTAGCAAAAGCCAACCTAAGGTTGCACAAAATAGCTTCCAACAGTGCCACAGTGATGAAGGCGTTCCATGCAGATGATCAAGCACCAGATCTCAAGAATTTGGATCTGGGGACCGACACGCCTCCCATACAGCGGAGCCTAGGGATAAGCTGGAACCTTAAAACAGACACCTTTACGTTCCAGGTAGCCATCGAAGAAAAACCCTTCACACGTCGCGGAGTCCTGTCCACCGTTAACAGTCTCTACGACCCGCTAGGATTCGTGGCTCCTGTCACTATACAAGGGAAATCCCTCCTCAGAGAAATGTCCTTCGAAAAACAGGAATGGGACACCCCACTACCTCCAGAAAAACGGAAAGAGTGGGAAACGTGGAAATACTCCTTGAAGGCCCTCGAGCAACTTCAAATCCCACGCCCCTATTCACCTATATCTCTCACCGCCGCACACAGCAAAGAGCTTTGCGTGTTCTCAGATGCCTCCACCAAAGCTATAGCAGCGGTGGCCTACCTAAAAACCACGGACGTGGATGGAAGTTGCCACATCAGGTTCATCCTTGGCAAAGCTAAGCTGGCGCCACAACCCGACCATACTATACCCAGACTAGAGCTGTGTGGTGCAGTGTTAGCAGTAGAACTGGCGGAGCTTATCGAGAATGAGATGGACAGCAAACCAGATGCCGTCAAACTCTACACAGATAGCAAGGTGGTACTGGGATACATCTACAATAAGAAAAGGAGATTCTACGTATACGTAGCTAACCGCGTAGAAAGAATCAGGAAGTCAACCCAACCAGAACAATGGCACCACGTGCCCACAGAGCAAAATCCCGCAGATCACGCCACCAGATCAGTACCCGCATCTCAACTGCAGAATACGTCGTGGCTCACAGGACCAATGTTTCTTGCGCAGCCTGCGGAAACGCTACCAACCCCAGTTGACGATTTTGGACTCGTGGATCCCGAAAAGGATACGGAGATAAGGCCCCCACAAGTATCCGTGGTACTCACCAATGTATCGCACAAAAACGCATTCGGATCACATCGATTCCAACGCTTCTCAAGATGGACGGCCCTTCTGCGAGCAGTAGCCCATCTCGGGCATATAGCCTCCACCTTCCGTCAGACATCAGATGGTAAAACTACCGGCTGCCACGGCTGGCACATCTGTAAAGAGCTGCGCACCGTAAAGGAAATTACAAAGGCTAAGGAAACTGTTCTCAGTCATGTTCAAAGAGAAACGTATGCGGAAGAGATCAATTGCATTCGCGGAAAGAAGAGTGTTCACAAAAACAGTCCACTCTGGAAGTTGAATCCCTTCATCGACAACGACGGCCTCATGAGAGTAGGAGGCCGCCTCAATAAGTCCCAACTGAGCAGGGAGGAAAGCAACCCTCTCATCATCCCTGGCCGGCATCACATCGCCACTTTGTTGGTGCGCCACTACCACGAACAAGTCATGCATCAGGGACGACACTTCACCGAAGGCGCCATTAGGGCGGCGGGCATTTGGGTCGTTGGCATGAAAAGGTGCGTGGCCAGTAATCTCCACAAATGTGTTAGGTGCCGAATGCTGAGAGGCAAAAGCCAAGACCAAAGGATGGCGGATCTACCTGTCGACAGACTTAATACGGAACCCCCCTTTACCTATGTAGGACTTGATGTATTTGGGCCCTGGATGGTCATCTCGCGTAGAACTAGGGGCGGACTAGCAAACAGCAAACGATGGGCGGTACTCTTCACCTGCATGAGCACACGAGCTATACACATCGAGGTTATAGAATCTATGGATGCTTCAAGCTTCATAAATGCCCTCAGAAGGTTCTTTGCCGTCAGAGGACCAGTTAAACAAATACGCTCCGATTGTGGCACCAATTTCGTTGGAGCATGCAAGGAATTACAAATGGACACTAAAGACAATAGAAACAATAGTATCCAAAGATACCTGCGCGACCAAGAGTGCACGTGGACATTCAACCCCCCTCACTCCTCTCACATGGGCGGAGCATGGGAACGCATGATCGGAGTGGTTCGGCGTATCTTGGATTCTATAATGCTAAAAACCGATCTGACTCGACTCACTCACAAAGTGCTAACCACATTCATGGCCGAAATATCAGCAATAGTCAATGCTAGGCCCTTGATCCCAGTGTCAACAGATCCAGAATCGCCAAGTATTCTGACACCAGCAATGCTGTTAACCCAGAAAGTAGGGAACATCTCCACACCAGTCGAAAACTTCCATTCTAAGGATATGTACAAACGACAGTGGAGACAGGTGCAGTACTTGGCCAACACATTTTGGGACCGCTGGAGACGCGAGTATCTGGTGACACTTCAAGAACGCCACAAATGGCAAACAGTAAAACCAGATATCCAAGTGGGGGATGTGGTCTTGTTGAAAGATAAACAGGTGGCAAGAAATGAATGGCCCATGGGACTTATAATAAGAACTATCCCAAGCGAAGACGAAAGGGTTCGCAAAGTGGAAGTACGAGTGGCCCAGAATGGGATCGTCAAAACCTTCCTAAGACCCATTACAGAGACTATCCTTCTAATGCCCAAATCGGACTGTGATGGGGAAAAACTGGTTACCAGTGCCGTGGACTTTTAAGAGACATTGTGGTGCATCAAGCTAACCAAGAGCTACGCACCCACCTGGCTTCCCTTACTGGAAGGCCTGGCCAAAGGACTTTGATGCCAGTGGTACCAGCCGGTATCACATTGCTATGGAAATATGGAGCTTTGCAGTATATTGTTATGTTGTATGTATTGCACATATGTTCCACATAGCTTGCCATATAGTGGTATCTACAGATACCAGACGGGGAGTGTTATGGAACAAGAGCCACATTTCTGACTCACCCCCCTCTCTCCTTTGCAGTTTCTGCCTGTCAGATTTTATTCCCAGCTGCATGGAGTCTGCAGACACATACTGTGCCTGCGTGGCTTGCAACAATGTTGCACTCCTTGCCTGCGAGCATGACATCAGTGAGCTGCTACAGCAGTCTCTGAGATCCTCACCAGAATGGACTAGTCTGCCCCCCCTCCTGTTTGTTCAGACATGGTCTGTCCCTAGACTATTCCTTTGCCCACACCGCACCTCACTTCCTCTTTTCAACCCTGGAGACAGTGAGTAAAGAACCTTTCTCTGTTTATAACCCTTGGTGAGGCCATCTCTTTTTACCGGTTCCTAACTAATAATCACCACTACACACCATCCACAAGTATCTGTACCCTGCTACCTTTTCCCAATAAAGTGGAGGAAATATTACAGGACTTGGAGTGATTTAAAAGGGAACTGTGTTAATGCTATCGGGAGCCATTCATACCAACGTGCCCTGGCTTCAGAATACAACCAGTTGCAGTTGTCTTAGCATCATTAGGCTACCTGTTGTACAGGTGATCAGAGATATTCTGCTATCTGACCTGTCAACCTGTCTCCATCAGTTGCAGTTACACGCCATCTCAGACATACCATAGCACACGTGATCATTTGAATGGTCGTTGTAAATAGTCTCCTTTTTTTTTCTTCCAGATTTGGAAACAGACTTAAAACACATTATTATTTATTATCATTATTTTGGGTAAATAGTTTGCACAAACTGTAGCATAAATATTTACATAGGAACCAAATAACAGCTTTAGCGTATATGTATTGTATTGTATGTCTTTATTTATATAGCGTCAAAAGTGTACTCAGCGCTTCACAAAGAATACAGTACAGGGAATTATAATAATACATTAAGCGCAGCAAAATCAGACAATAGTTAAGGAAATCTCTGCCCCGAAGAGCTTACAATCTAAGAGGTTTGATGAGGAATTTACAGAGATAGTAGGTGAGGGAATAAGTGCTGTATATGGCAGTGCTTGGTCACAAGGGGTGGCAGGAGTGACTGAGTGTGGGACAGTAACCATGAGTGCAGGCTATTGGGATGCTTGATTTGTGGGGTGAGTTTTAAGGTTAGTCAGTATTAAATCAGAAGGTTAACCCCATTTACAGGGGAAGAGATGGCAGGCTGCATGGGTGAAATCAGGTGTATATGTCTGGATATATATATATATATACAAATGTAAATACAACTGTATGCTCATCTGCATGTCTTAGGCAGGTCTGCAACCCCGCCTTTCACCATTATCACCCAGCATACAGCACTTCCACTGCAGCAAGGGATTCTGGGAAATGACATGCAAATGAGCACACTGTGCCATTTTTTGCTTCAAAAACCATTTTTAACATGGTTCGCTATAGGCTTTTATATATATATATATATATATATATATATATATATATATGTTAAGACTTGTTTGTATCAAATTCACATTTCCCCATAATGTAAAAACCAATCAGCAGGTTTTGGCAAAACCAAAACGCATTTTTTTTTTAAACTAAAACCAAACTACCGGGTCAAATGCACATCTATCATTTTTAGTTTTCTTCATAAATGTTCTATTGTCTGTCAGTGTGGACTTCACGAAATAACTCTGCCTTTTAGTTGAGATTTTATTTTCTTGTAATTGTTTAATTATTATACAAATTGAAGCTCTGCATGATTTAACTTGATGATTATATTTTCAAATACCATCCATCTAAATATATCAAGTAAGACCTGTTTCTTAATTAACAGCACATGCGGAGGCTGTGCTGTTTTGTTCTGCACAATTAATTCTGCTGGCTTGACGCAATTAGAGTATAATTAGAACAGTTCCGGTTATTACTCAGTCATTTACATTGAGACATTTCTTTATGGTACAGCAATTAATGCCTATTTATGTTAAAACAACTTAGTTGACAAACATGTTTACAATATGAACCATAATGTTAAGTAAATGTAAAATTCTCTTTTGTTGTTGAAAATATTGTTTTAGTTGTTGCATACAGTATATCTCCGCGTACTGCCGTCACTGGGGGTTTTATTTGCCTTCCTCTGAATCAATATACTCTACTGTAGATACAAATATAGTCTGAGTATCCCAGTCATCTCATTTAAATATAGGTGAAACTCGTTGGTCAAATATATGTTTTTATATCCTCATGTTCTATGTAACTGTCAGTAATGTCAAGTGATAATATAGGAAGGACAGACGAGCAGTTTAACATATATCTCCTGATATTCCTCTGACATGTTGTTTGATGTTTATTGTTCAGTTTGGGGCCTGGTGGCCTCCTACCCCAGTCATGTTGATATTCCTGTTGCTCTTCCAACAGAAGTTTGACATTTATCATTCTCGTTGGTGTAGACTTGTTGATTTTGATAAGCGGTTTCTTTATGAAGTCCCCTGGCAGCAATAGCAGAGAAATAATTGACATTTCTGCCCCAGGTTTTCCCTAGATTTGCAGCACACAGGCTGTGAAAATATTTTGCAGACTGTTAGAGACTGTTAGAGACTGTTAGAGACTCAGTAGAGACTGAGGCCCATATTTACCAAGCAGTGCTCTGCTGTTAGATACCTCCCGGCACTCGGAGACTTCAAACGACTCATTTAAAGGAGCATTCCAGGCAATAAAAATAAAACCAATCCCCTAGGTGGGAAGCAGGGGGTCTCTGGGCCTGAATCGTGTTCATTTCAGCTCCGGGGACCCCCTGTTTTCTGAGAGGAACACCTCTGAAGGTCCTGCAGTATCTCATGGAGGTTTAAAGCTGCCATATCATGTCAGCCAATAAGAAGCTGTGATGGATGATGTTGCGGGTTCCTATTGGCCTGTGTGACGCAAGACCTTTAACCCTCCATATTGTTCATCCTGGATGGGACCTTACCAGGGGCACATTCGGAGGGAGGTATCTCGGGAAGCATGGGGTCCCCGGAGCTAAAATTAATGAGGTTCAGCTGTGGAGACCCCAAGCTTTCTACCAATTAAACTGCTCCATTAAAGAAAATGGCTGCACGGTGTCCTCCTGACCTCAAGGTGTTCCATGGAATAGCACCGTTTGGTAAATAGGGACTTAGAAGTTCATTGAATAAAATGTATTACAAGTACAAGCAGATACTTCTGAATCCCCGGTACCGTGTGTTATTTTCTCAGCAGTTCCCTTAGAAATATTAGCCGTATATTCTCATTAAGTTATTGGATATTTTCATTAATAGTGCTATACAGAACTCTGGAGCTCAACATATACTGTATATTCATTTCATCTAACTCCCTTTCCTGTAATGTTTCTGCTTAGAGAAACGATAACCGGCGGTGTTAAGCTGTTTTTCCTAGGACTTTGCCAAGTTATTTGCCTATTCACCTTGTAGGTGGTAAGCAGATTGGAATTTCTGATACGTGATATTTGATCCGCATTCTTAGACATGTAAAATAACGCAGTCTGGTAGCAAATTAAAAAAATAGATGATGACTTCAATTTTTAAACTAGGACTTGTTCCGTTGATATAACTTGGAGTACAAAGGTTAATGTCAAAACAGTGAAAAAAATAGTTTTCATGCACCTTTCCGTGTATTCTCTTTATTCCTATTACATTTTTCATGTTATTTCCTTTAAAATAACTCCCAGTTTATAATTGTGCAAATCTGATATTCCAGATCAACACTGTGTTTACATAATGAATCTCATAAATTTTGACTTTATTATTGTATTAGGTTCTCAGAGGACAATGATACAGTTGGACAATGCTTATAGCTACTAAATGAACTAAAATCTAATTTAAAATTCAAAGGCAAACTTTTCGGACTTGTTTTGGGTTTCATGATTTATTTATTTTTTTTAGCAAAATTCAAATGTGTCTATTTAGTAAAGTGTGATATTCATGATCAACCTTACCTTTGTATATAATACCAAACTATAGTGCTCTTGTGGTCATACAGTCATTTAGACACAACTATGGGATAACGGATTCATTTACTGTATTAGATTTTTTTCACTTTGTGATTTGGGGAAGGAAACGGTACATAGATGGATTCAGATTCCACTTTGTCCAGAGGTTAAAGCATGTTTGCTTAATGCTTAATGCATCTATCTGAACAAGCTCCTCACCCCTACCACATGCAGCACCTATCACCTGAGATCAGACTCCAAAAGACTGTTCATGGTCCCAAGGCTCAACAAAGTATCCGGCCGTTCCTCCTCTTACCGTGCACCCCAAAACTGGAACAACCTATCAGAGACTCTCACATCCACCACCAGTTTAAGTTCTTTCAAATCTAAGGCTGTCTCACATGTTAATCTGGTCTGTAACTGTTACATACACCTATAATATATATTATCTCTAACTGTGCCTGCAATGTCTTGTATATAATGTATACCCTGTTCATTTATGTAACTGTATTTGTAAACATGTATTATTTGTCTTAACTCTGTGCCCAGGACATACTTGAAAACGAGAGGTAACTCTCAATGTATTACTTCCTGGTAAAATATATTATAAATAAAATAAATAAATTGGTTTGACTTTGACCCAGAATACATGTACAGTATGAGAAAGGAATACTGTACTATTCATCTTGCTTTCAAGGTTCAAAAATGAGGTAATGCCCATATACTTTTGACCTATGCCATCGACCAATAGCATAATCTTTCATGCTATTTTTAATTCATTTATTTATAAAATAAAGCTTTTGAGTTACAAATACACAGTGCCATGGCCCGAAGTCACATACAGTTTTCATTAATGTATGTTCATGGCAGGGCAGCCGAATGCCATGACTCCATTATCACAATTGCAATTCAGTCATCACTTGCTTTCTTGTTAATATTAATAATAACTAGAATGTATATGGTGCTACCTGTAAGCACAGTGTTCTCCAGAGAGAACTAGAATATTACAGGCAAAATTAGCCCTTGTCCCGATAACAATGAAGAAGAAATATCCGTGATAGTCCACTTGTGACAGTGCAGAGTAAGTGAGTACTTCAGTATTAGGTGGTACCTTTTTTTTGGATGAACAATTGATTCTACAAGACAGGTGTGAGCAAACTATTTGAGCTGTGCCCCCCTGCCTGCAGCCCGCCATGCTCGCGCCCACCTTACCTCTTTAGCCGGCGTCAAATGATGCTGTGGAGTCATGTGACGTCATGTGACCCGCAGCATTATTTCACCCCGCAGCGCCATAGCAATGGGTGTCAAATGACGCCGCGTTGCTATGGCGATGCGTCAACGCCAAGCCTCTGAATCCCGGTAAGTGAAGTTGCAGGGGGCTCACGCGATTTACCGGCATTTCATTGAAATGCCTTGGGGCCTCGGCAACCGCCCACGCCTCCCCCAGAAAAATCTCACCCCCCCCCAGTTTGCGCACCCCTGCTATAAGACACGCTTTCCTGAGGAAGAGAGAAGAACTCTTGAAAGTTTGTCTTATAGTATCAATTGTTAGTCCAAATCAAAAAAGTACTACCTAATACTGAAGTCCTGATTACAGTATAATTATAAAATAATTCTAAGTAACTAAGGATGTAATTCATTAATCTGCGATAGTGCCGATCGGGACACTATTGTACAGAAGCTCAATTACATTTTCTGTCTGTCACTATTATCTAATACTACAGAACTAATGTATTTTATTTATTTTGTTAAAAGCCCATATAAGATTTCATCTTTGTGATTTGACGAGTAAACATGGAGCTGCCAAGTTATGGAAATGAATGTGTTAATATATAGTACCTAGAAACATCTTAACTTGTGAGTGAGGCCTACAGAATAATTGTTCTGGCCACGCGGGACTGACTGAGTGAGTGTTCTGCTCACGCGGGACTGAGTGAGTGAGGGTTCTGCTCACGCGGGACTGACTGAGTGAGTGTTCTGCTCACGCAGGACTGAGTGAGTGTTCTGCCCACACGGGACTGACTGAGTGAGTGTTCTGCCCATGTGGGACTAACTGAGTGAGTGTTCTGCCCATGCGAGACTAACTGAGTGAGTGTTCTGCCCATGCGGGACTGACTGACTAAGTGTTCTGCCCACGCGGGACTGACCGAGTGAATGTTCTGCCCACACGGGACAGACTGAGTGAATGTTCTGCCCATGTGGGACTAACTGAGTGAGTGTTCTGCCCATGCGAGACTAACTGAGTGAGTGTTCTGCCCATGCGGGACTGACTGACTGTTCTGCCCATGCGGGACTGAGTGAGTGTTCTGCCCGCGCAGGACTGACTGAGTGAGTGTTCTGCTCACGCGGGACTGACTGAGTGAGTGTTCTGCTCACTCGGGACTGACTGAGTGAGTGTTCTGCTCATGCGGGACTGAGTGAGTGTTCTGCCCGCACGGGACTGAGTGAGCATTCTGCCAACGCGGGACTGATTAAGTGAGTGTTCTGCCCACGCGGGACTGACTGAGTGAGTGTTCTGCCCACCTGGGACTGACTGAGTGAGTGTGTTCTGCCCATGCGGGACTGACTGAGTGAGTGTTCTGCTTACACTTCCTTATTTCTCTAGTCCTGTTGAGATTCTTACGGCTTTTACTCGGTAGCTGAATCTGTTTTGTAGCTATCCGTGTCTTAGAAGAATCAGGCAGACACGACAAAAGCCCCCTGACAAGAAAAGACAAAATGTCACAGCACTAATCACCAAGACAAAAGTCACTATGAAAAGTGCTTGGCCCAAACTTAATTAATTTCTCTGCTTGCTTCTTACGGGGCTTTATAAGGAGACTTATACATGTGGATGGACGTTAGGACTCAACTACAAAAACTGTAGTGTGATGATCTTAAAGGCCAGTAAAACAGGACAACATCTGCACGGTTTCACGGTCATTTCTCTCATACTACGCAGCTTTTGGCAAAGGTAACTTGTTGATTTGGAAAATGTAAACTTTCAAGATGTTCTCCTGTTGCATCTACATTTCGTACTGTGCCCTTATGTTTGAAGGGTTGGTGTCATTTGCCAAAAGATGTTCATTTGGTGTGCAAAATAATATTGCATTTAGAGACTTTAACGTATGCATTTCTATTTATAAATATTCTCCATTTCAGTTGGCAAAGCTTGCAGGTCATGAATCGCCTTCTTATAGACAATCTTTTGATCTACTGTGAAAAGTGAGGAATCTGTATATTTTTGAACATACGGTAGAAGTTTGGTGACTCAATGTGATAGGTGTAATAAGACAGTGTGTGTACCTGTAAAAGGAACTATTACACATTAAAAAAATCTTTACGCCTAATACTGCGCGTGTAAGCTGTCAGGTAATAGAGGGGCCATTCCATGTCTATTAAAGGCTGATATAATAAACCACACACACAGTTGAATAAATACATATTAGCTAATGCAAATTGACCACAAATTAAAAAATCAAATCAAACATCTGTGGATTTCAGACAGACTGAAAACTTTAATATAAAAAATATAATATCAAATTAGTAACGTCTAGCTACATATTTGACATATTTAGTGGTTGGTGGGAACCAGTTGGAAAATACCTGCTGTTTTGCCAATAACTCTATCCATGGTGAATGTTTAGTAAAAAATGATCAATACCTATCAATAGTTGGCTGGTAATAGAGTGTCATTAAACCAAAACATTCTCCATTCTGTTCCATACTGATATGGCATTTGTAACACGGAATGTTCCGCACACAGAAGGACTGGAAACTGTTTAAGTGATGGCCAGGAACAGAACACTGGATTTGTTGGGAGCCTGGACCACAAAGATATTCTGTCAGCGCATTTAAAGCAATGAATCAGTATGCACAAGGTACAATCTGCACCATAGAGATGCTAATTTGGAGACACTTTGGAAACCCATGTTGTACATTTACTGTGCACACGGGGTGGGAGCTAAGCAGCCACAGCATGAAAAGTTCAATTCAATGGAGTTTACATTTTTTTTTGTGTGTGACCAATTTAACAACTTGAGGCTGGACGCTGCCTTGAATATATTCACAGTTAACATAATACTATAGATTGTAGCTTTAAATGGACCCTTTTATTTAAAAAAAATTGTGGACATAAATAAAAAATGTCAATATTCTTCCCCTATTTTAGATTAAAAAAGAACATATTCTTCACATTTACAAATGTCAAATATGAAATATACAGGCTGGTATTTATGTATGTTCTACTGTATATTGCAATGTAAGGATTGATATCTGTACAGTAGCTCAGTCTAGTTTTTCAATGTTTACATATAAAAATTCGGAAACCCATTTTAAAACATTTAGTATACAGAAGAACATTCTTTTAGCATCTGAAATTCATGCACAAACAGAGCATCTGTGTCAACAGACTGAATCGGACTAACAAATGAACTAACAGCCACAAGCAGCCACACAGGGGTGGACATTATTGTATACATTATTAGCAATACAAGATAAGGTTACAGTACCAACTTTTCTTTTCCAAACAGTTTGTGAACACATACATACAGTGTTACTACTGTATGCAAAGTGCTCCCAGCATTGCAACAGAAGGAGCTTTTTAAGTCGTGGAGTTTGATTATTTATTTTAAAACCTCAGTATTGTACCTATTTAATACAGAATGTTGATCATTTGGCTGAGTGTGGTAACTTGTTATTAGCATTACACATTTTCTGTTTAGCCCTAGAAAAGTTTGATGTGTACAAAAAGTGGCTGTAAGAAATGATGCAGTATCTATTTGCACACTGTGCTGGTATTCACATGCTTGTAGCAAGCACGGTTTAAATTCACTTAGTGATCAGTCCAGTTAAACCCCCTGTATAGTATGACACATGTACTTACCTATTGCAGCATAACAGATGTGTTCTTGCGGATGTGCAGGGGCACAACTGCACGCCTCCACCAGATCTTTTATATGAACACTTACAAGGAACAGAACTACCAAGAACAACGTATGTAATAACGCATTCATGTTGCCTTACAGTGTGCACTTCAAAGCAAACAAATGCTTGTCTTCAGAAGCTTAACCTTAATATTCTGTGTGCCAGACTTCTCTCCTCTTTGCTGCTGCTGCTGCTGCTGCTGCTGTGTACGTCCCAGTAATGTTCCCCCAGTGTGCAGGCTTATGCAATCAGACTTCTCATTTCAGTGACATAAACCCTCTTATTTATGGCAGGACACTGCAAGCTCCACCTTCCCAGCATAACTGCAGTCATTGGGTAACATTGACTAGGACTGTTTTATTGCACACAGGATTCCAGTCACATTTGAATGTTGCTGTTATTCAATCTGATATTTCAACTTTTGTATGCAAAACAAAATCCATGTCCAATGTGTATAGTTCAAAGACAACAATGTACATATAAAACTCAGTTAACCTTACTAACTTGTTTAGAAGAGTTTTTCTGGCTGTAAGAATTAGACAGTTTACTGTAATTCACGAATACACATTAGTTGTCAGTTTTACATAATTACTAAAATTCGTTATGTGTTAACTATCGGGAGGACAATGCAAGATTAGCAGGAACACCTGGAAGCAAACTGGAACCCTTATTCAATGGGCACTTAAAAGTGATACAATATTTATCATAGGTTTCCAAACAGGACCGGTCCGTACCATACTTATTGTCACGCTGTGCTCACCACAAACAAGGCGGGACCACGGTGCTGAGGTGGGAATGGATATTACGCCACCCACAGCCACGGGGGAGCGTCTGGAGTGTAGAGTAAGTCGGAATAGCCGGGTCGGGGTTAGAGAGGTACGGGTCGTCGTTATACTTGCCGGGGTCAGAGGAGGAGAGATGCGGGACGTTGCAGGTACTATTATCAGGATGGGAGAGAGTAGAATGGTCGTTGGTCCGGATGCCGAGGTCGGGTCTGGAGAAGGGCAGATGGTCGTGGAAAGCCGGGTCGGTACACAGGAAGAAGCAGCAAGACAGGACAATACTGTGGAGGCAGAGAAGAGGTGAGTTCAACGCAACTAGAACTATGCTCAGTCAAAGTGCCAGTGGCACAGCTGAGCATATGTAGGTGAGAGCGTCCAATGAGAGAACAGCAGCATAGAGGTAAGTATAGAGCAAGGACTGTGATAGGAGGCAGGGTAACAGGCAGGGTAACAGGCAGGGTAACAGGCAGGGTAAAAGGCAGGGTAACAGGCAAGGTAACAGGCAAGGTAACAGGCAAGGTAACAGGCTCACAGAACCTTCCACTTATAAATGAATAATGTTCCATTGGTTTTCACTTGTACTCTTTTCTTTGATAAATGATGTGATATATTTCGCAGCAGTTTTGAAACTAGGACTTTAATAAATAGCTTCCACAATGTACAAGAAAGAAATGAATGTACAGGTATGATTGTGGACCCTTTTCAGGCAGCTTGGGGGGGGGGGGGGTTAAACTAGTTCTTCTCTCTTACCCTCACTTCCTAGATCCTTATTCAGTATCCCAGTCTGTGAAAGGGTTTCTAGCTGCTACTAGGTAGGTCTGTGTAGCCCTAGAGGTTTTCCCCATGAGCAAGTGAAGGCGTCCCCCTGCCTGTGTTATAACGTGAAGCATTTGTGAGTAGCCAGATTTCCACTATAAATGAAAATGTAAAAAAAGTTTTTCTGATAAACTATCAGGTGCGTTACCAGGCGAGGGAGACTGCAAGGGAGACCAGACAAGGGAGACCAGACAAGGGAGACCAGACAAGGGAGACCAGACAAGGGAGACCAGACAAGGGAGACCAGACATGGGACACCAGACAAGGGAGACCAGACAAGGGAGACCAGACAAGGGAGACCAGACAAGGGAGACCAGACAAGGGAGACCAGACATGGGAGACCAGACATGGGAGACCAGACAAGGGAGACCAGACAAGGGAGACCAGACAAGGGAGACCAGACAAGGGAGACCAGACATGGGAGACCAGACACGGGAGACCAGACAAGGGAGACCAGACAAGGGAGACCAGACAAGGGAGACCAGACATGGGAGACCAGACAAGGGAGACCAGACAAGGGAGACCAGACAAGGGAGACCAGACATGGGAGACCAGACAAGGGAGACCAGACAAGGGAGACCAGACATGGGAGACCAGACAAGGGAGACCAGACAAGGGAGACTGCAAGGGAGACCAGACAAGGGAGACCAGACATGGGAGACCAGACAAGGGAGACCAGACATGGGAGACCAGACAAGGGAGACCAGACATGGGAGACCAGACAAGGGAGACCAGACAAGGGAGACCAGACAAGGGAGACCAGACAAGGGAGACCAGACATGGGAGACCAGACAAGGGAGACCAGACAAGGGAGACCAGACATGGGAGACCAGACAAGGGAGACCAGACATGGGAGACTGCAAGGGAGACCAGACAAGGGAGACCAGACATGGGAGACCAGACAAGGGAGACCAGACATGGGAGACCAGACAAGGGAGACCAGGCGAGGGAGACTGCAAGGGAGACCAGACAAGGGAGACCAGACAAGGGAGACCAGACAAGGGAGACTGCAAGGGAGACCAGACAAGGGAGACCAGACAAGGGAGACCAGACAAGGGAGACCAGACAAGGGAGACCAGGCGAGGGAGACTGCAAGGGAGACCAGACAAGGGAGACCAGACATGGGAGACCAGACAAGGGAGACCAGACAAGGGAGACCAGACACGGGAGACTGCAAGGGAGACCAGACAAGGGAGACCAGACAAGGGAGACCAGACAAGGGAGACCAGACAAGGGAGACCAGGCGAGGGAGACTGCAAGGGAGACCAGACAAGGGAGACCAGACATGGGAGACCAGACAAGGGAGACCAGACATGGGAGACCAGACAAGGGAGACCAGACAAGGGAGACCAGACAAGGGAGACCAGACATGGGAGACTGCAAGGGAGACCAGACAAGGGAGACCAGACATGGGAGACCAGACATGGGAGACCAGACAAGGGAGACCAGACATGGGAGACCAGACAAGGGAGACCAGGCGAGGGAGACTGCAAGGGAGACCAGACAAGGGAGACCAGACAAGGGAGACCAGACAAGGGAGACTGCAAGGGAGACCAGACAAGGGAGACCAGACAAGGGAGACCAGACAAGGGAGACCAGGCGAGGGAGACTGCAAGGGAGACCAGACAAGGGAGACCAGACATGGGAGACCAGACAAGGGAGACCAGACAAGGGAGACCAGACAAGGGAGACCAGACATGGGAGACCAGACAAGGGAGACCAGACAAGGGAGACCAGACAAGGGAGACCAGACAAGGGAGACCAGACATGGGAGACCAGACAAGGGAGACCAGGCGAGGGAGACTGCAAGGGAGACCAGACAAGGGAGACCAGACATGGGAGACCAGACAAGGGAGACCAGACAAGGGAGACCAGACAAGGGAGACCAGACATGGGAGACCAGACAAGGGAGATCAGACAAGGGAGACCAGACAAGGGAGACCAGACAAGGGAGACCAGACAAGGGAGACCAGACAAGGGAGACCAGACAAGGGAGACTGCAATTGGTCTTGTGTTTGTATTTAACTCGGCAACTCCCAATTCAGTTATAGTGAATCTTTATTGACTGAACTGGAAAGTGGGAGCATCATGGGTACTGCAAATATGTACTGTCCTGAGCATCATTCTGAGTAACTACTGTACAATGGTGTTGTACAGGAAAAATGTCAGAGCTGGAAAATCTAATCCATATTTTAGTGATCCTCTCACACCTCATTCAAGCCAACAGAGAGATGGAAAGAGCTATTCTGGATTACAATGAAGTTAATACAAAGGTCATGAATGTGTTTGGATATTGGATTCCTTCTTTCCTTCATGCATTTATATGTATATATTAACTCTTAGCTGAAAATAAGAACCGATTAAGATATGTATGTTGTATCTGAAGGTGGCGATAACTATAATAAGAAAATATATGCAGATTCAGGTAGAAATATACCAGGATTGTGAGCAATAGACAATGTACTATTAAGTCCAACGTGGGGGGAGCAAAGTTTTTTTTGTAGATGGTCAAGAACAAAGCACACTTTATTTAGGCTTGTGTTAATTAATTAGTTAATTAATGTTAATTACAATTACTCAGTACAATAACATCGCTATTTCACAGCTTTGAACGCAGCCATGAATACGCGTGTCCCAGATACAGTATACACATTTAAAGTGGATTGTGTAATTGCTAAATTATAATTGCTCAATGCTGGATGGTGGTGGATGCTTTTTAACGATACATTATCTTAATTGTGCTAAACCAATAAGTTCAAATATTACTAATAAGTACGCATGTTTGACGAGCAAGGGAATAAAGAGGAGATATACCCCCCTAGTCAACACGTCATGAAGAATTTGTAATATTTCATAGCAATGGGAAGATCCCTTCGCAGCACATTGAATAGGGGCCAGCAAGGTAAGGTAGCTAATATACCCCATAGAGTTTAAGCATAAAGCTTGTTCAGTGTATTACAGATGTAACACGACTTACTGCTGTTATTATTACCAGGGCGGGGTGCAAGATGTCTCCCACAGACAGCTTTGTTTACCACTGACTAGCCGCGGGGAAGCCGCGCAAAGTCATCAAAATAACATCTCGTGTTCGTTGTTTTTATTTCTTTAAATTGCAAATTGAGTATGTGTCCGGCAGATGCCACAGTGACTAGCTGTGTCCCTGGCCGCGATGAGGCTATTGAATGGCACAAGTACTTAACAGTCCAATTAATAGTATTTGAATATGAATATGTTTTTACACACTGAGTATGTAAAAGAGTTAACTGTAAGATCATACAACTTAAAGCTGCAGTTCAGTCTTTTTTTTTTTTTTTTTTTACATTTATTTTTTTACTTCAATAGTTTCATGTGTGCAATCTCTAATTAGCTAAAGAACAGTATAGCTGCAGCTCAATTCGTTTTCCATGTATTGATAGGTCGAAATTTGGTGACATATTAAAAGCTGGCATTTGTTTATAATCTGCTTGACTGGCAGTGGAAGCTCATGAATATTCATGAGCACTCCTGCACTGACATGTGCTAGAGGGAGGGCAGGGCTGACAAAGGGGTGTGCCAGGGCTTGTGACAGGACATGAAGGGGCAGTGCCTTAGCAAATGGCTGTTAAAATAGAATACAAGAAAATTGGTCTTTCAAAGTTGTTTTTTTAAAAACAGAAAATGCTAAAAGTATTTTTTCTTACTACAGAACTGATTTATTAAAAACAACAAACATGCAGGATATTGCCTGAACTGCAGCTTTAAGGGAAACAACAATTCTGCGACACCGTAACAACCTTTGTGCATAATAAAATTCATTACATTGTTGCTATGACAAGTTTTTTTAAATTTTTTTAAACTACTTGTTCTTATGTAAAACTCGTGCTTTGCGGTCTGTACTGGTGATGAACATTACTTATCAATATCTTCTTTTAATCCCTACCCACACAACACCGCCTGCAGATCACTCATGTAACTGTCTTTCTTTGTATTAACTATATATATAAATAAAAGGACACCCCACACACCCCACACACTCAACAATCCACTCCACTCCAACCACTCACATTAACCCCCCACTTCACCTCAACTCACTCACAGACCCCTCCCCCCCGCAGTACCACCCAACACCCTCTCCAACCCCCAACAGACTCAACAACCTCCTCCCCCTATTATCCTCCAACTTCCTTCCACCCCTCCCAATGCCACCCCCCAAAAAGACATGAAAGCTGTGACGATCTGGCCTGCTGGTGCTTACCTGGCCCTGTCGCCTGCCCTGCTTCATTTACAGATAACCTGTAGGGGAAAGGAGCAAATCGCTGTGTTACTTACACTACAATAAGTATAGAACTAAGCATGGGCTGAATGCACTGTAATACTGTATACAGGTGCATTGTACTTTATAGTGTACACTGCCTGGCTGTAAGTATCTGTTTTACAGTTGCCTGGTCCGGCAAAGGACTAGCTTGTCTTCTGTCGCTTTCTAAATACTGTAATATAGACAAACATATTGCCATTAAAGAAAGAAATAAAACTATTAATAAAACTGCCGCACACCGCCATTGCCCACATGCTGCAGTTCGAGCGATATAGTCACGTCTGCTCCAAACAATAAAAGGGGTCCAGCTGGACACCGGTCAGTACACCGGTCAGTTGGGGATATTAGCCGGGGGAAATGGAGGAACGGGCTCCTGTCCCACGAAGCTTTTGTGAAAGTGCGGTGCACAATTCCTGTCTCGCCCATAAGAATAAACAACCATTGTTTAAGGTAGAAATGAAATTTGGGGCTCATATGCAAGCACAGTTACATTATGGGTCATGGCATTGAAAGGAACCAGAGGTGGTTCGTGAAACCCCAGCCCGAACTGAAACACCCTCCTGGTGAAGCAGAATCCGGGGAAGGGGCGGTGCACCGCCAGTATCTCCGGTGCTAATGCTGCTGCCTCAGCCATCTCAGCTCTTCTATTAGTTTCCATATCTGCATTTCCGTGTTAGGACACGTGTATGCGTGTCACTGCTGGTTGTACAGATGTCTGCGCATGCGTCTACACACATGTTAAAAATGTGCTTTTGAATAACATTTTTATCAGTATATAACAAAACACCTCAACCTCCATGTAGCAGGGGCAAGCCTGTTACCTGCAGACAGAGCTAATGGGTGTCGGCCAGGTAGCAGTTAATCCCTGTGTGAGGAAGGCCGAGCAGACCACATGTACGTGTCCTTGCTACCTAGGGACACCAGGACGTGCAGACCACGTGTACGTGTCCTTGCTACCTATGGACACCATGACGGGCAGACCACATGTACGTGTCCTTGCTACCTATGGAAACCAGGACGGGCAGACCACATGTACGTGTCCTTGCTACCTATGGACACCATGACGGGCAGACCGCATGTACGTGTCCTTGCTACCTATGGACACCATGACGGGCAGATCACATGTACGTGTCCTTGCTACCTATGGACACCATGACGGGCAGATCACATGTACGTGTCCTTGCTACCTATGGACACCATGACGGGCAGACCACATGTACGTGTCCTTGCTACCTAGGGACACCAGGACGTGCAGACTACATGTACGTGTCCTTGCTACCTAGGGACACCAGGACGTGCAGACCACATGTACGTGTCCTTGCTACCTAGGGACACCAGGACGTGCAGACCACATGTACGTGTCCTTGCTACCTAGGGACACCAGGAAGTTCAGACCACATGTACATGGCCTTGATACAGAGACACGAAACCAGGACATCCCATTTGTACCTGCAATTCCTTAATACGGAGGGACTTTGGTCACTGAAAACCCTGGACTTTATGCTGCTGGATTGTGGCCTCAGGAACCCTGGACTTTGGGCGAGGATGGCCAAGACGTGCAGACCACAGGTGCGTGTCCTTGATACATAGGGTCACCAGGAACCTACACAGATGTTATTCCGCTATTGAAAACTGTTTTTTATTTTTTTGCTGCATTTTTTTTAATCGGAAAAGCCTCAATTTTTGTTGTTAAAGTTTTGGGGTGAAATAAAGCCTACATTTATTTTCAAAAAGCTGTCTCTTGGTTAAAACCTCTGCACACATCTCCTGTAATCCATGATGCATATTCTAAAATAAAAACAGTAACTGTGGTACAGATCTTAAACATTAACTTGGTTTGTTTGGGGGAGTGAAGAACTGACTGAGACCTCTGGAGGAAATTCGTGGGGCCACGGTCATCATAATGGGATGTTTGGGATTCATTGTGGGTGTGGGGCCTAGGATCGTTCTTCTAAAGAGCTCTGTGTCTTTTCGTGTGCATTACTGCAAGGTGTTAGTGAGCTCCTGTGTGGGCTGAATGTTCTGTACATGTTATCAACATCCGATCGGTAAAATGCAGTCTTTTCTGTTTGTAATTTTCAGGGACGCGCCGGCTGCAAATACGCCTGAAACGCTCCTTCTTTTACATTTCTTTAAAATTTAGCATGATCGGAATAAGGTGATTTGTGTATATTTTGTGCTACTAATGTTACTCTGCGGTATATAGTGTTCTTGCTGTTATACAATATGTGAATTCCCTTTAAAGGAAACTGTTTTTAAGCAATACAGTTGTCATAACATTTATTTTATAGTTAAGAAATGCTGGTTTCGCTTTTCTACAGAATGTAAAATGTACATTAGACGCAGTTTTTTAGATGTCTCTTAATGCTGTACTCATTTATATATCCACATTAACATGTGATTTCTTTTTTCCTACCAGAAGAGTACAGCACTGTGAATGCAGGCAACGTGAACAGTCAGCTCTCTTTTGTACATTGTTTGTTAAACTGTGCAATAATTAGATGGAATGCATTGCGTTCCATTCAATAGGTATGTAGCACGCATGCACAACGGTGTTCGGACCATCACTGTCTAAGGAATGCATCGGGTTCTTCATCATCTTATAGGTGGAACTTCACAAGAGTTAGCCAGGGCATGTTGGGGGAAGATTGGATTTTTGTTGTTATTTATGTTCTTGTATAAAGTGATACATATTGTATGTTTCTATAATTTACTGTAATAAATATATTTTCATATTTAAAGCCTGTGTCTGGTGTCTCTAGTTTTCTAGCGTTGAAAGAGTATATGGGAAAAAGAGGTGGGTGTTATAAAAAACAAAAAACAACTGCCGCTTTTTGTAGACCGTGCGCAGTGCAGGACTGAAGGAATATCCTCATAATAGCGCACATTGAACTTCGTTTAACAGCACACTAGCATCACCTATCGTTAATTCAAAGAGCTATGGAAGCCGCAAAGCACCGGCGGAGCAGCCACAGTCATGGCCGCGACACGCAATGTAGTGCCGAGGAATTTTATTTGGTTCTCTGCGGTCCCGGAAACAGTAAGTCTTGCTGCATCTGTAGCTTATTTCTTATTTTAGAGACATGTAGACGAGAGAGAGAGTGACATTGTCATTGTATATTGTTCAGTCTTTTTCTAACCATCTTCATTTGTATCTGTCTGTAAATTGCTATTTTACTTTATCCTTGGACCTTACAGCTGCTATACCGATGCTTACCTGCGCCCCTAGCATCTGTACAGGTGGCCAGACTGCCAAGAGATTTAAAGTCATTATAGCCGTACTCATTAGGATTGGTGTTAAAACCTGAGATACAGTAATGCTGAGCGTTAAGGTGACCTATGCTAATATATATGACTTTCATTTGTCCAATAAATTATTATATATTCTCCCCATTAAATAGGTGACAGAAGTCATTAGAATTTCATACTTCAGAGGTGGCAGATTTGTCATATGAAAAATTCAAAGTATCAGTGCAGCATGTAGTTAAATGAGACATTTAGCAATCCTCCGAGTGCTTCACGTGCTATAAACTAGTAATTACTACTGTAGGATTCTTTTATATACAGTAATGCCACTTGCAAGGAAAGACAAAGAATGCTGCCCTGTACAGGTGCATCAGTAAGGTTTACATATGTAACGGGGTTTCCCCCCCCCAATCTCACATTGGCCCGGGTACTTTAATTACCAACTCCCATTACGTGTGTGTTTGGTGGTGCACCTGTAGGCAACAGAACTCCTGAGTCTCCCGCTTGATGTTTGTAGGGGATTTTCAACACACAGGTAGCTGAGGTAGTGGGTGCGAGTTCAACTTACATCATGTGCAGCGCCTCCACCTCATCAGGGTCTATGCTTCCGCAGGGAGATGGTCCTGGTGAGGAACTCCTTCTTGGTGGTGCCATCCACTGCTGAGTAATTTCACACTCACACAGTGGGGGTATCGTTAACAAGGTCATCTTTATTGTAGACGGTGATGTAGCAGACTGCCACATGCAGCTGCCGGCTCTAGCCGCACATCTCTCCGTGCTGTCCCTTCGCCAGGTACGCCCTCCTAAATTGAAGTGGGGTTCCCCCTTCTCCTAGGGAGACCCTCTCTGTGCCAGGTCCCTGGACACAGAGGGGCTAGACAGGCTGATTGGTCAACCTGGACCGCTAGTTACTTCACTAGGGTCACAAAGTGTTCCTACAATCCCTTATGCAGGCCATACAACTTGCTAACAGCTTTCCACAGCTGCCAGAACACTGCTAGAACACACGACTTCCACTAGAACAACACTGCAACTAACTGTGTTGTGCCTTATATACTTCAGGAGGCAGTCGCATCCCTGATGTCACTATCCAGGGACTCAGAGCATACAGCCACTCCCCTCCATACATAGGGCACCTCACCATTGGATGAGGGAAAACCTCTATAACTACTGCTGGCATACCTGTTCTTACCAGGACTTACTGCCAACAGAGAGGAAAGCAATATACCATTATTATGCATGGCTATACATACATTATTTATCTGCATATACCTGTACTGGTCATTATCCCATCTCACCATGCTGTGGTATAATGAGGCTAGCCACATTGTATAGCAATTTCATTGCTAAGGTTATTTATACAGGACATTGCAATATAGTGATATTGTTGGACTACCTACCAGTGAAACCACCATCACATGAAGGCCTGGAGTAATCAAACTTGTATCAGCAAAAAATGCGATGTTATAGACACAATGATCTTCAGGTACTGCGTGCGGTTACAGCCGCTCCCCAGCGCTTCTCCAAATTCTCTGATTTCATCTTCCCAACGTGCCACCTTACCTTTGGTTGTCATCTTTGTCTTTTAATCTATCTTGGATTCCATATACAGTATACTATATATATACAGGAGATATATATATATATATATATATAGGATATATATATATGTATATATGGACACTGTATGCTGTATATTAATACTCAGATACAGTAACATTCAAATGCAATACTTCAGATGTATTTATACTTTTTTAATCAGTGGAAAGGACTTATTATGAAGATATTCATTCACTTGTAGAACGGTGTCTTCTGCCAACGGACGTAGTCTTAAGGCAAAGGACCACTTGGTAAACACGGCCCCTTCTGTTATAAAACAGAAAATTACGTTTGATCAAAAATAAAATTTTCAGTATGCATGTGCTAGTGTCTTATTACCCACGACAATTGAGTCTTTTATTTAAAGTATTTTAGATTGTAAAAAATAAACAGAATATGGAAATTATACTGTATTAAAATAGAATAGAATAACCCCTGTTCAATATTCTGTGAGGCCAGCTTGCCTTTGCTGGGGAAGGTTTCCGCCACACTGAAATAAATGGAGATAAACTCTTCCCACGCAAGGGGAAGATTGCTTCACCGCATGTAGAATAGGGGCCAGGGGGTGTATATCACAGGTTAAAAATGGGCATTATTAATCAGACTAAGAAAATGTATTTCAAATTGTCCCTTAGAATCTGTGTACTATGGTATTTCACATCAACATTTCTCTACCGGAATCAGGGAACAATTTGAGTGAAGCATTTGGGTTCCAGCTCACCCTGCTCCTCCTCCTCTTACCGTGCACCTCACAACTGGAACAGTCTACCGGAAACTCTCACAGCCGCCACCAGTCTAAGTTCTTTCAAAACTAAGGCTGTCTCACATTTTAATCTGGTCTGTGACTGTTGCATAAGCCTATAATATATATTATCTCTAACTGTGCATGCAATGTCTTGTATATAATGTATAACCTGCTCATTTATGTAACTGTATTTGTAACCATGTATTTGTCATCATAACTGTGCCCAGGACATACATGAAAACGAGAGGTAATCTCAGTGTATTACTTCCTGGTAACACATTTTTATAAATAAATAAACTGATCTGCACGGGGCATATTGAGCCGCACGGTGCATATTGAGCCGCACGGTGAAATTCTTGGGTAGTTGTTGCACAAAAGAAACATGATTGATTACAGACGCAGGAATAATTTCTTAGCACAATATTGAAATGTAACGTCTTTGGTGCCGCGGTCACGTGACCGGTGTGGTCGCGATATAAAAGGATAACCACTACGGGGTCCCATTCAAAGCATGGTGCAGCGTGGTCATACCAGACCCTGCCCCCTGCGTACGGACCTTTACTTGTTACTCTGCGGTGCTGGGGATAGTAAGTCTTGTTACATCTGTATCAAGGGCCCACAGAAGGGCATTAGGGCATAAGGGCATTAGGGCGGTCCTTATACGGCCTGCTCCTGCTATTTCCCTTTTATGCGCCCAGGCAGATAGATATATGTATGTGTTTATGTAGCACCAGCAATGTACGTGCTACTTTACAGAATAGCCCATACGAGGATAAAATACAATGTATCTCAAGTGAGTTAAAAGTTAAGCAATCGGAATTAGGTATTTCCTGCCCCACAGAGCTTGCAATCTAAATACAGATTTTACAATCTAGATTCAATTTTTAAAACAAAGTCACTTTTTATCTAAGATATATATATATATATATATATATATATATATATATATATATATATATATATATATATATATATATATATATGTGTCAATGCATGCTGCTTTAAACACAGCTTTTAAGCAAGGACTTGGGAGATGCAAAGTCAGTTAACCCACTCACAGACATGTTTCAACCTTGATGGGTATCATCAGTGTGAGGTTGGCTTGCTGACATTTGCTCAAATGAGATAAGAGTAGGTAATCACCACCACTATTAAGGTTATGGTGGGTAAAAAAAGTGACTAAAACCCTCCACAGTAAAGCATAAAGCAACTGTAAATATTCCTGTATATTCATTTGCATGTCTTAGACAGGTCTGCAACCCTGTCTTTCCCAGAATCCCTTGCTCCAGTGGAAGTGCTGTTTGCTGGGTGATAATGGTGAAAGACAGGGTTGCAGACCTGCCTAAGACATGCAAATGAATATACAGGAATATTTACAGTTGCTTTATGCTTTACTGTGGAGGGTTTTTGTCACTTTTTTTACCCACCATAACCTTAATAGTGGTGGTGATTACCTACTCTTATCTCATTTGAGCAAATGTCAGCAAGCCAACCTCACACTGATGATACCCATCAAGGTTGAAACATGTCTGTGAGTGGGTTAACTGACTTTGCATCTCCCAAGTCAGTCCTTGCTTAAAAGCTGTGTTTAAAGCAGCATGCATTGACTAAGGCAGCGGTGCGCAAACTGTGGGGCGTAACCCCCAGGGGGGGCGCGACACTGCCGAAGGGGGGCGCGGGGTTTACAGAGGCCCTGCGCGCTTCCCGAAGGCACTTAAATTAAGTGCCGGGGGAGCTGCAGGGCCTCTGTAAACCTAACTTACCGTGGCTCCGGCGGCTTTCTCCCTGTGTCGCCATGGCAACGCGGCGTCAAAATGACGCTGTGAGGTCATGTGACGTCACGTTGCTATGGCAACATGGCGTCATTACGCCGGCGCGCGGGTAAGTTGGGGTTGGGAGGGGGGCGCGGGAGTGAGGGGACAGCCGGCAGGGGGGCGCAGGGAAAAAAGTTTGCGCCCCCCTGGACTAAGGGTTGCTCATGTAATGTGAGCATGAGATAAAAAGTGGCACTGTGTGCTCATTTGCATGTCATTTCCCAGAATCCCTTGCTGCAGTGGAAGTGCTGTTTGCTGGGTGATAATGGTGAAAGACAGGGTTGCAGACCTGTCTAAGACATGCAAATGAATATACAGGAATATTTACAGTTGCTATATATATATATATATATATATATATATATATATATATACATATATACATATATACATATTTACACCCATGTTATACATGCTTGCAAAATGTTGCAGTAGAAATTTTTCGTGTTTTTAAATGTATATAATCCTCATTTTACTCCTGTGTGGCGCTTATTCCCATAAATGTATTCTAGTCTGTCCCTCTGGAAAATGAATGAAGGAGCATTGCTGTAACATCTTTCCTTTCCCTTGTCAACTACATGCATCAAATCTAAGGCGACATTCATTTCTGTTTGTCAATTAGCAAATTTTCATCTAGATAAATACCCCTCCCCCACATAAATACCCCTCCCCCGCATAAATATTCCTGCCCCGCATAAATACCCCTCCCTCATAAATACCCATCCTCCTCAAATACCCCTCTTCCTCATAAATGACCATCCCCCGCATAAATACCCCTGCCCCGTATAAATACCCCTCCCCCGCATAAATACCCCTCTCCCGCATAAATACCCCTCTCCTGTATAAATACCCCTCCCTCGCATAAATACCCCTCCCCCGCATAAATACCACTCCCCTCATAAAGACCCCTCCCCCACATAAATACCCCTCTCCCACAATGTCTAGGACAAGTATTTACCATTTGTTTGTGGTTGTTTCACTGCCAGGAACTTAGCCCCTTACCCTAAAAACCCTAACCTTAACCTCTAACCCTAAAAACCTAACTCCTAATCCTAACCCTAAAAGTGTAAACTGTAACCCCTACCGCAGGGCAGAAATTACTGCAGTTAAATGGCCGTAGCTAACTGCCCCTCAGTGGCTGATGACCGTGGCTTTTTGTCCCTTTCCGCCACCCATATATTCAAAATTCAGAATATTTCAATTTGTATTGGATCTAAAATGCAGTTTTTTTTATTTGAGAGGTTAAAACATATTTCAATCATTTCTTTTATAGCGACTACATTACAAATGATGTTTAATAGGCGCTCAAGGATAAAGTTGTTTTTTACGTGTCTTGGGAAAAAAAATCTCCGGTGTAGGAAAACCCTCGTAGAAGATTCTAACTGGTTTTAAGAAAAATAAAAGGAATTTCTCTATATATAATTCACAAGTGCGCGTCCACCTGCGCGCGCTCCCTCTCCTGCAGCGTTTTTGCTCCTCGGTAACAATGCATTGAAGGAAAGCGCGATTTGATTGCCTTTCATTAAAATTCGTTTTGAATTTCCAAAATGTAAAACTGGAAATGTTGCTAAATCTTTGCGGTCTCCGCCAGCAGCTGCTCTTATTGCGCTCCCCTCAATAAACGTTATAAATGACTTCAGAGCATACAGGATAAAATCACTACTTCACCGCGTTAGTCTTGCGCTTACTTTGCGTTACATTCTGTAGATGTGAGTAAATACAGGAATTAATAAATAAACAGAACCAGCTTTCCTTGGAGAGGAAAGATCTACGTTTTGGAAAAATAATCATTTAAAAAAAAAAAAGCTCTTGTGATTTTTACCACTCTTTGCAAGTCTGGGATTTTATTTGCATTTGTGTAAACTCTCATTTAAACTTTGTCATTTACACAATAGACACTGATTTATGTACAGTAGCTATAGTATTTCGAGTCTTCTGAGTTATCAACACTTAAGGACTTATTATTAAAGTTCCCATTGACTTACAAATTCATAATTTGCATGTTTGTGACAAAACCCCAAATATTAAAAGGAAATATAGGTAGTATGATACTGAGCCTTTTATTGGACCAACGAATAGTTTGCCGTATACAAGCTGAACTCCTGAAACTCACAGCATTATTCTTCAGGTATGAAAGTGACATTTCGGAGAGGATTCACCATTAATGCACATTTGGTGCTAGCACTGGTGTCAGAAGTGACAGGGAAGGACTAAGGCTGCGGCCACGCTGCCGCTGAGCGCGCTCATGCTTAAGAGCGGTGACGTCACCACCTCTCCAAGCATGAGCGCAGGCTGTCCTGCAATACCGTAATTTTAGAGCAGGAGCAGAGGGGCGTGGCTAGTAAGGGGGGGGGGGGCGTGTCATTAACTGGATCGGGCTGTGTCTCTGTGTGTGTGGGTCCCTCCATTCTCTCCCTCCCTCTCTTTCTCCCTCCCTCTCTCTGCTCCCCCCCCCCCACTCTCTGCTACCCCCCTTCACCTCTCTCTGCTCCCCCCGCCCCCTTCCTCATCTCTCTGCTAAATGTGGTGGTGATCTGGGGGTTGCCTCTGTATATGAGGTGGCGATCTGGGGGGCGCCCCTATAAATGTGGTGGTGATCTGGGGGGTGCCTCTGTATATGAGGTGGCGATCTGGGGGGCGCCCCTATAAATGTGGTGGTGATCTGGGGGGTGCATCTGTATATGAGGTGGCGATCTGGGGGTTGCTCCTGTATATGAGGTGGTGATCTGGGGGTTGCTCCTGTATATGAGGTGGTGATCTGGGGGTTGCTCCTGTATATGAGGTGGTGATCTGGGGGTTGCTCCTGTATATGAGGTGGTGATCTGGGGGTTGCCCCTGTATATGTGGTGGTGATCTGGGGGACGCCCCTGTATATGTGGTGGTGATCTGGGGGGTGCCCCTGTATATGAGGTGGTGATCTGGGGGGTGCCCCTATATATGAGGTGGTGATCTCTGGCCGCCCCTGTATATGAGGTGGTGATCTGGGGGGCGCCTCTGTATATGAGGTGGTGATCTGGGGGTTGCCCCTGTATATGAGGTGGGGATCTGGGGGACGCCCCTGTAAATCAGGTGGTGATCTGGGGGGCGCCCCTGTATATGAGGTGGTGATCTGGGGGTTGCCCCTGTAAATGAGGTGGCAAGCTCTGGGGGTTGCCCCTGTGATTGTGGTGGCGATCTGGGGGATGCCCCTGTGATTGTGTCTCTCAATGTCCACTCAGTGTTTATTCCGAGTTCCCAGACAAGTCCACGGAGCTGAAAGTGACAGCACATATTAAAACACACCCTCTCTCTCCCCATTGGTCAGAGCAGGTCATGTGACGCTGCTCTGAGCTCCAAAGACACATTCCCTTGTCTCCCCAATCACCAAACTTGGGAGAGTGTACGTGCCCGCGCATGAGCGCGAGCGCGCGGTGTGAGCGTGGACAGGAGGATAAAGATTTTAATAGGTAAGCGCGTCAAGTGCCAAGCGCGCCAAGCACCAGCGTGGACTCAGCCTAAGTGATATAAATATAGAATAACGTCCGATAAGAACCACTTGTGTGTGCTCTGTAATTATTCTAGGTGGGCAGTAATTGTAAAGAGGAATGAAACACACACGTTTAATAAATTAATTGGCTGTTTAATCATTTCTAACGCTCAAAATAGTGCAGCATGTACAAAACGAATACAAAGTGTACATTTTGCTGAATTTACGTATATATATCAGTTCAATGTATCAAACATGTCATTAATGATCCTTCTTGGGAATTGTGGATATCGCTACTTGTCCAGAATACTTCAAAATGTTGTTGTGTTTTTCTTTTCCAGCTTGCAATGCCAACATTTCCTGTGGTGGTGAAGATCGGACATGCACATTCAGGCATGGGGAAAGTAAGTACTATATTCTGTTTGTTAAATCAATGGGTGATGGCTGATTATGTTTTGATTTGTAAATATGTGATACCAATGATTGTAAAAACTAACGTGAAATACGAAAGTTACGGAGGATTGCAAACAGAACAATCATTCCAATGGCATCCTCATTGTAACGAGCCCCCGTCATGTTTGGAAGGCCTTTCAGTGCCATAGTGGTTATGTATGATCGGTGTAGAAGTTTAATAAAAGTAAATGTAAACTTTATTCTCAAAGTGCCTCCAGTTAACATGAAAAGTAGGTTAGAGCACAGTTAGAGCACCTTTAGAGCACAGTTGGTAACTGTTGTGCCATTGGTTACTAAATCTCAACTTTTCCAAAGAGTTCACTGATAAAACTCATACAGAACGTTAGAAAATATTACGACTTGATAAACATGTAAATAAGATCAAATTCACTGAAACCAAGGGAAATATGTTGTGAGCTTTAGGGACAGAGATACTAAGCAACGCCAAGGCATAAGGCATGCAAGGTTCCTTAACCACTTGAGTGCCCTTATAATGTTCAACAGGACATTAAAGGACTGGCACGCTAATGACTCTCATGACATCCAGTGGTCACTGCTATGAATTTGGTCTCTGGTAGATGTGAACGTGATATTAAGGAAAGGGAAGGATTTCCTCTTGTTCTTGTGGGGTAGGTTGCAGCCGTGTGATAGCGACACAACCGGTCACATGGTCAGAAGGCCTGTGGCACTCAGATCCAGCAGGCCTTGTCACTCTAGGAGTTACGCTATCCAGGCACTCCAGTGGTTTTGGTGGGAAAAATATATATATATATATACAGTTTAACAGGATGGACGTTTCGGTGCAACCTCGGACTGGAGCCTGGATATCTCTTCCTACAGTACAGAAGTTCCGCTTGGATACTGGATCCAGGAGCACCCATGTAGGGCTTCAGTATCGTTAGGGCGCTCTATTGAGTCGGTACTCTATGAGTTAAGACTTTTTACTAAACATAGCCATTAGGCTCTCATTTATTAAGTGATTTTACTCCAGAAGACACTTTCGTAAGGTAACTTATGGAGTAGTAATATTGCCCTTAGGAGGAGATTCACTAGGCTCCATCACCAGGTATCGCGTGTTAAACGCCATTCAAGTCAATACCGTTAACGCGGTATTAAACAACCCCGAAGCAGCGCTTAGTGAACACCGGCTGTAAAGTCTTGAGCGCTTACATATCTGAATCACTAATTTATAAATGAGCATTTTACCATAATTTCTATATCTAACATGTCTCCTTTATTCTATTCTTTTTCCATAAATAAAAAACCAAAAGGTCAAGGTTGAGAACCACTATGATTTTCAGGACATTGCCAGCGTTGTCGCCTTGACCCAGACGTATGCCACCACGGAACCTTTCGTGGATTCTAAGTATGACATCCGGATTCAGAAGATAGGGAATAACTACAAAGCATACATGTAAGAACATCTCATCTCTGGCACAGTAATCAGTACACAGCGACATGTCTATCCTTCTCTGCAATGCAGGGCACTGGCAGCCAGCGGAGATACTGAACCCTAGCAACTTGTCTTGTGAAACATTCCAGACCTTTTTATTGGCAGCATATAGTGTGTATGTGGAAGAATATAGAGATTCTTCATTATGTTCTCCAGTATTGTGATGGAAGAATAACTGAAATTCGTGTGAACTCCTTTTTTTTATGCAGTCAATCAATCTAAGACCAACGTGTAGTTAAAGGGTCTGATCTGTGGATATATGAAGGCATTATTTTAAACATTGTTGGGTTTATGTATTATGGTATAAGTGGTTGATTTTATTGGGATCATTTTCTTTGATACATATGGTGCATATTTGTTGCTCTGGAATTGTGCCCCTTATGTTTTGATACATAAGCAAATATTCTGCTCCCTCCAAGGTAAACAAGATGCCTGGGTCCAGCCGGCCAATAGGAAGCCACGCTGTCATTGTTTGCAGTTTCCTATTGAATGGCCATTTAAATACCAGTAACTAAACCTGTTAGTATTCCAGGAGCAGGGTGTCTACAGAGCTCAAAAACTGTACAAAAAAAAAAAACGTTTTTGGGTGGGATTGCTGCTTTATAAAGTTATACTATTATAACATATTTCCAGATCTTAAGGGAAGCTTTCTGGAGGCTGCGGGACCTATTCCATATAGTGCAGTAGTGACACTTTGGTGCTAGCGCCCAGAAGTTCCTATCGCCTTTAATAGGACTTTCTGTGCTGCACTTCGTACCTACTGTATGCACAGGTGCAGGGACTTATTATTATTCACAGACAATAACCTGTTGTGTCCCAAACAGTAAAAGGATGTAGGTAAAAAGTGAGGTTGTAATATAGCAACTCTGCAAAAACATTTAGGCCCAGCCCTATAGTGTTTAGCTTGGAGCCACTGAACGGCCCGTTGTAAAATGCTCTAAATCAATGTTATGCCATGAGTAATAATATGACATTATTATGCTGATTGGTCGCTATCAAATAAGCCGTGAAGCGCCTTCTTAGTGCTGAGGAAGAGAGGAACTCTATTCACATGAATGAGAATTTTACCAGTTAGTATTAGGACCTGCAGATTGGTCATGCCTTGATGTTGGCTGCAGGCTAATAACGCTTTGCCCAAAGGGTTTAACTAACCGACCCTTACTCATGAGCAGATTAGGACTGAAGTATTGTACTATATGTTGTGTCACTTTGTATGTTGCGCTGGCCTTTCTGTTTTTGTTTCTATTCAAATGAATGTGTTTGAATCCTGAATAAGGGCCATTGAAATCCTACAAATGGGAGCCAGTGTTCCCTACTTAAATATGAAAGGTTTGTTTCTTGTTTAAAATTCGACGTCCAGCTCCTATACAGTACATACTGTGCCATATTCTTCTCATTTGTTTAGGAGAACGTCTATATCTGGTAACTGGAAGACTAACACGGGGTCTGCCATGTTGGAACAGGTTGCCATGTCAGAAAGGTGAGTAATATTACTAATCTCATGGTGGATGGTCCATCTCCAGAAGAAAAAGGTGGTGTAGCATTTTACAATGAGCATATACGGAAAAGCATTAATCATCGTGAGATACAGTAAAGGTGATGGCACATATTTACTAAGCAGTGACAAAGAGACAACACACTAAAGGGAATTATAATACAATAAGTGCAAAAAACAAAATCAGACAGTAAGAAAGTAAATTCTTGCCCGGAGAGCTTACAATCTAAGTGGTATGTTGGGAGACTTACAGACACAGCAGGTGAGGAAATAAGTGCAGTATATGGCAGTGCTTGATCACAATGGTTGGTAGGAGTGACAGAGTATGGGACAAGAGCCATGAGCCCATTCTATTAAATGCATAAATGCAGAGGTGAATTGTAAGGTTTGACTTAAAGGTGGGGAGAGAAGCAGCGTGTCAGTTTGGTCAGCAGTTAGTTACGGACCTTGCAGATTTAAACAGTCAGGTTCTGATAAACATAATGTGGACTAGACGTTATTCCAGTAAAACTGCCATCTGCAAGAACGATAAAAAGTGAAAAGAATAATACAAAGTCTACAATTTAATTTGCAGGAAAATAAGCATCAATGCCTTCTGTGTATGCATGCATGTATGTATGTACTGTATGCATGTATGTATGTACAGTATGTATATATTCATGTATATATGTACAGTGTATGTATGCATGCATAGTATGTATGGACAGTATGTATGTACAGTATGCATGTATGTATGTACAGTATGTATGTATGCATATTATATACTTACATTACTTATTATAATTACTACTTACAGTTCACTTTTATAGGCATAAAAAGTGCTTGCAATGTAAATTACTTTCAATTCAATGTTTATTTTCCATTCCCACAAACTTGTTAAAAAACTGAGCAAATATTGAACCCGGCATATTTGTATTTCCTCTCAGTTCTTTTACTGGAAAAACAAATATTGTTTTTCCAGTTCTTTTGATCACAAAAAAATAAATCTCTTTGAAGCTTAAAATTACACTGCACCAATACAGGACAGGTGTCCAAAACCAGCGAGTACAACTATTTTGGTCGCAATTTTGGACTGCACAAATTGTTTTCATTGAGTCATAAAATAGTACCAGAGAGACCGAATCCAACCTGTGATGTCTCGAGGGAGACTTAAAGCAGCCGTTCCCTCAGATTTCCCTTTAAGTAATCAGAACCTCATGAACTCCAGGTACTGTACATGTATCAATCATACAGTGAAGAACTCCCCAAGTCCAGAGATACTGTATTTAAAAAAAAAACTTCGACACTTTCTTGAGTTTTCTAGGGTAGAACAAAATGGCTACCTCCGCTTTCTCAGGTGACATCGCTATGTTCAAATGAATGAGCAATATGAGAACCCTGATTAGAGCCTGGAATGAGCTTGAAATATTAAAACCTTTGTCCTGGATCACAAAATAAATGCAGAAAGCTAAGTTGACATTGGAAGCACTAAAACAATTGTAAGACACATGATTAACAAGTATCTATCGCAGATGAAAGCTCAAATAAGTGGGGCGTTTTTCTGTGCATTTCTTAGAAGCTTGAAACCTACGCCACCTTACTGTTTAATGCTTAAAATGAACAGTATACACATACAACTCCAAAAACTAAAGAAAACAGTGAGTTACATTTCATACACTTACAGTAGGAAGCCCACATCATTTGGGCTTCACTTTAAACGCCACAAGAATATCTCGTACAGATGATAGTTTGTTAAAGCTGCAGGCCAAGCAATATTCTACATGTGAGGTTTTTTTTAAAATAAATCAGTTCTATACTATGAGAAAATACTTGTAGTATTTAAAAAGTAAATACTCTGAAAGACATTTTTTAATGTATTATAATGTAACAAGCATTTTTTTGTTTCTATAGCAACCATTTACAAAGTCACATCCTCTTCCTCTTCTGAAACAGGCTCTGGCACACCCCTTTTGAGCCCTGCCCTCTCTCTAGCAGTGCACCAATTGTATCTAGTGACTGCCTGGTCACATGATCTTCTCCACAGAACCGTGCATATTTGGTCCTCTTCTGCTGCACTGACAGCCATTTACTGAACCCCCGAGCCGAATCTTGACCGGTCGATCACAGGACAATGGATCGATCGGCAACTTAGCTAATTACTTATCATTGTGTGGATTGTATTGATGCACATATTAAAGGGAAATAATAATAATGTAAAAAAATAAACTGTATCTTGGACTGCGGCTTTAATGGTATTTGCTTGTTTTTACAGATATAAGCTCTGGGTTGATACCTGTTCAGAAATCTTTGGAGGGTTGGACGTTTGTGCTGTTAAAGTTGTTCATGGGAAGGATGGAAAGGATTATATTATTGAGGTAAGAACATAATTGGATGATTGTCAGTGACGCATCAAAATACGGGCCATATTTGCGAAAAATGTTCTACTCCATAAGACACCTTCGGTTCTGGACGGCACCTTCAGACACCTGGACCCTAAGGGCCACTTGTACTGTGGCGTTACTCCATAGAAAACATTCCACTGTCAGAAGATATCCTACTGTATGCCCCGTTGGGTATAAAGGGCTTTTCTAAGCCATGCTTGAAGGTATCTTATGAAGAAGCCATGCTCTGTAAATACCCCCAATGCCATATCACCCATACAGTGGGGTAGTCTGTAAGTGCATGCAGTATATCTCTACGCTATTCTGTCTCCCTGTGAAAGACATAGTGCGTTGTATCATATGTTATCATGGACCTCATAAGCTTATGCCTGCTGTATTACACAGCTTTCCAGCACAGCATGGGTTAAAGAAGTGCAGAGCTAGTAACCTACTCACAGACATCAGTGTGAGGATGGTTATACTGGCTTTGCAATGTGAAGCTGGGATAGATTTCAAAAACACATTAAATACGTTATGGTGGGTAACAAAGTGACAAAAACCAAAACCCTCCACCGTACAGTGTACCGCAAATACAAATAATAATAATAATAATAATAATAGCATGTTCTTGTATAGCGCTGCTAGTTGTACGCAGCGCTTTACAGAAACATTTTGCAGGCTGAGGTCCCTGCCCCGTGGAGCTTACAATCTATTTTTTTGGCGCCTGCCGCACAGGGAGATAAAGTGACTTGCCCAACGTCACAAAGAGCCGACACCGGGAATTGAACCAGGCTCCCCTGATTCAAACTCTCAGTGCCAGTCAGTGTTTTTACTCACTGAGCTGCTCCTTATCGCTTGTTATCCCAGGTTCACACTGCAGACAGTATAACCAGCGTCACACTGATGAGACCCAAAAGTACCAAACAGTTGTCTGTGAGTGGGTTACTGGCTCTGCACTTCTGTAACCCAGGCTGTGCTGAAAAGTTGTGTAATGCGGCGGGTATAAGCGTATAGGGTCCGTGTTAAATAGATTTTTATTTCACAAGTGGTACTTGTGTTTGCTGTGCACATGGTAAGGTAATGGCGTGTTACCACAGAATCAGTCGGACGCGCCGGAAGCTGGTACTAAGGTAACCTGCGTTAAGGACAACACCGTACCCATAAAAGCAAGTAACACAAAACAATTGGATATCTAATGGATATATTAGAAAAGGTTATATATACTGTACGTACATACTGAACTCAAGGGTTATGTGTATATACAAATATAGTCCCATGGGAATCCACCAGGTATCCTATACTACCAATAAAAAAGAACAAAAGGTATTAAAATAAGAGTGTAGAAAAGGACCCCATGTTCCCCGCATACAAACGTCTGGAGGAAAAGGGGGTCTTTATCCTGTATCAAAAAGCAGAGAAAACTGGAATAAAAATTGGGAGCTTGATACAGTATTTATCATCTCGCCTCTGTGTTTGACCAATGTGGTCTTTCCAGACCCCTGTCTATTTTAGGTAAATCTGGTTTTAGTGGCTGATTTGTTTTGTGAACGTACAAAAACCCACAAGGGCATTTTAGAAGATGAATGGCTTGTGGTTTCGCTGGTAATTTGGGTATGAATTCTCTATTTAGTACCAAACCAGGACGTGGAGCAGACAAATATTTGTTTTCCTATATTTCTTTATGTTGTCTGCTCTTACCAGACTTTGGGCTACATTTTGGGCCTTTCCTTCCATGAAGAACCCAATGTTGGGTCAGTCTGTATTACATGCGTTTTCATACAATAACTTGCCTAAGAGAGCGGCAGTATAAACATTGGGACTGGGTGTCTTGCGGTGCACGTAGGTTCTGGGTCTGTCTCTAGCCTGAGAGCCCAGTTGTAATCCTCTATGTTGCTTTTAATTCTCCTCACCCATAAACATTGGGAAAAACCTTCCCATTTTAGCACGTTAGTCTGTTATAAATAATAGCAAATATGTAACCATATTCCAGATCTTCCGTGGAAATTGCGAGTTTCCAGAACAAATCTTACTGTTGCTTTAGGACATTTAAATTGAATGATATATCAGTATATAACAGGTCAAACATCAACCATAACGTATCTGTTCTTTGCCTCCTCAGTGGGTCAAAGGGGAAGAAAGTACTTATCGCAACCGGGCACTCACACAAAAAGGAACAGACCTGTTCCTCACTTTGCATGACATTGGCATTTAGAGCGGCATATCAGGGTCTGCATTTACTAAGCAAGGCTATTCTACAAGACATCTTTTTGTGCCAGGAGACACATCTGGCTCATTCAAGTGAGCAGCAGAACCTCGGGTTCGAAGTCTCTTTTCATATAACAGATGTTTCTAACACTCAGTCCTGCTTTGCAGAACCTCTCAGGCTGGGAGAACCCAAGGGCAGTGTTACAAAATGATATTAATGTCATCATACTTGGCAATGTTGATGTTTCATTGCTTGACAACTTATTAAACATGCAGGGGGTTATTTACCAGTCTCACATCTAAGACTCTTGGGCAAAATCAGGGCATCATTGCACCAGATTTAGGAGACATTCCCACTGCTTTCAATTAGATTATTTTCTTTGATAAATCCATCTTGTCTGTTTTTGCAACTGGGATACTTTAGTAAATAGACCTTCACAGTGTCCTAAATTATTATTATTATTATTTTTAAAGGTACAACATATAACAACGGTTTACCAGTTGTTTTTAAATGGTGTTTTGTTTTAATAAATTACTGAAATAAAATTGTTACTTATATGTCATCAAAAATACATTGTTAATACATTTATTGAAGGACATTTAACAATCAGAGAAAGAAAAGCCCTTGACTTCACCTCATAAACCATCATTATCAAGCAAGTTATCCCTTGATGAAAATGATCTGGGATTAAATGATGTGTATCATTTCTCATTTTCTATACTTAACTAACAGAAGCCAGCACAAAATACCTCTCTCTCTGCACATCAGCCGGCTGATGCAAGACACGCTCCATTCCTGAAGCTTTTGCTTAACCTCAAAGTATATATAAAAGTTGAATAAGGTCTGTTCATCCTTCAGATTATTCACAAATATTACCTAGAGCTGGTTACAACACATATCACTGCAAAATGCTCAAAGAACTAGATTGGTCATCACTAGAGTCTAGGCGCAAAGTTCACCTTTCCTGTCTTGCCTTCAAATACTTTCTGGGCAAGCTACCCAGCTACCTGAACAAGCTCCTCACCCCTACCACATGCAGCCCTTATCATCTGAGATCAGACTCCAAAAGACTGTTCATGGTCCCAAGGCTCAGCAATGTATCCGGACGCTCTTTCTCTTACCGTGCACCCCAAAACTGGAACATATCTACCAGAGACTCTCATAGCCACCACCAGTCTAAATTCTTATTTAACAGTGTGATAAGAATAATACGTTAACTAAGCAATAAATAACACAGACAATAAAATAGACAATAAAATAGCCAAATGATGTACACTACATAAACGCCCTACTTAAGCTAACTCACAACATGCATACTGTATGTTATTAATAACTCCATAGTAGCCCAATGGACCAAATTCTCATGGGCTAGCTATTCATTAAGTGCTACAAAGGACTTGATATATGCCTAACACTACACTACCTATAATAGCATTGCTTGGCACGGTGAGTAGCCTTATGGTAAGAACACTGTCTTTGAAGTGGTTAAATCCAAGGCCAGCTCTCCTTGTGACCTGGGACAGTCACTTTGGCCATAGTAATTCCCAAAGCTGTGCTTTTGCACCTTCTGACAGACATGTGATATCTCATTAAAGTGGGGTAGCCCGGTGTCTTCCAGCGCTGGAAGGTGCTGTATAGCATAGCACCGAGGCACAACAAACACGAGAATAAGCCTGGGCTCATGCACGTGTACAATGTCAGCAATACATAAGCATTAAGTGCAGATGTATCCACCGTTATTCCTCCCGCTGATGCGTATTAGTGAGGCTTGTATAACGCGGCAGTGGGAGGAGCTGAGATTTCATTCAATCAGCCATGTGCAAAAAGGAGCGGGTCTAATGTGTTATTGTATACCTCACAATAATGCTGGCTACATCTGTATTGTTATTATTATTATTATTATATTATTATTACCTGCATTTGGACATGGTTCTCTGGACCAGTACTCTCCCCAACTCCAGCTACATGTATTGGAACATTGTTCATTTCCTGCTACTGTATATCACCTGGAATGTCGTGTGTGGATCCCGTGTTATGCAGTTTATACCACGCCCCAATCATGTTAACACCTTACAACACCATTCAAGTGTCAGAAAGGGCGAGTTAAAGTGGAAAAGTATTAGCGGAAAAAGTAACCGTTACAACCACAGAAAAAAGTGCGAGACAAAATTCTCATAAAATCCCTGACAATTTAAGGGATGAGAAGAGAGGGGATGTCCCCAATTCTGATGCTACAAACACTGCGGTGTCTTGATAACGTTAATGAGACTGTAGAAATATATTCATAAGTCAAATGCCGGTATCTAAATAATGAGAGCTGTTAGTCCATATGCTTCAGCCAAGTGTGTATGGAACTGGTGCGAAATCACCTCACCTGAGCCCCGCGTGGAGGTAGCAGTCTGTGGAGGCCCGCCAGAATGATCTGAACCCACGTAGCCAGAGATACAGGTAGGACAGATCCTCCTTCTCTCCCTGTGGGGGTGGCAACCCGGGATGCGTAGCCTGATGACCGTGGCGGAGTCCTGCACCTGCAGATTCTCCTTCTCACTCACCGGGTGCCTATGTATCCTCTCGCCATGTTGCTGTTAGGCTCCGTACAGGGGTGGCGGCTCGTGGGGGACAAGTAGACGGTCCACACCTCCGCGATGACAGTCCTGGTCAGACGCCCTTCTCCCGCGGTGTCAGTGTTGGTGGGTGGAGCACCGTCCCTACACTGGCCGGGCAAGGACCGCACAGCTGCTATGGAGGAAATCGTCACGATGGAAAAACAGCTGTATAGCACCGGTATCAAACCGGGCGGCGGGCTTCAATACCGCGGGATAAACAAAAACAGGAAGAATGGAAAGTAGAGCACTGCAAATAAACAAAAAGGGCTGGAGGCAAAAAAATGAACTATTTATTGGGCATTTGTGCCAAAAGGACAGACCCACAAATTAAAAAAAACTCTGACGCAATTCCCGCTGTGGAGGTGTTTAATCAATTTACTCCGCGGCGTCATTTGACGCCACATTCAAGGTAAGGGGTGGGCATGACCTAGGGACAGAGCAGGCAGGGCGGTGGGCGTACCTGAGGAAGTTTGCGTACCCCTGTCTTAAGCAATTGTTCCTATTATGTTATAATATTATGTTACGTGTACTGTAAAGTGCTATGTACCCGGATGACACTGAATAATAAAGATATACATACTGTACAGTACATACATTTGATAAAGATGGAAATCCAACAGGCATAGTGAAACCTGTTGGTTAAATCTCAGGTTATTCCCAACCCTGCCGATTGGAAACTCTGTTATTAATAGAAGTGTTTTATTTATATTCAGCATAAGTTTCAATAAGAATATAACACATTTGTATTACTAAATTGAGACATCATTTGCCATGTCTAAATATAGATTAAGATTTCACTTGTGTGATCATAAATTAGCTGTTTATTGCTACTGCAGTTTGTCTGGAAATGATATTTTATTACCATGTTAATTAGAACAGTGATTGTTTTCACGGGTTCTTTTGAACCTAATAACTTCTGAACTTGATGTTATAAATACTTACACAGAAACTCCAATAGACCCAACACTTCTATAACCGTAACACCGGCTCCATTTAAAATTAGAAGCAGATTTTAAAAATAGAAAATCTAAGTTTAGTGTCAACAGAAGTTTCATAATAACTAGTTATGTTTTCTTAACTATAGACAGATTTTTCCATGGTCATCAATTGCTCCAATACCAGATATTTTAACCACTGCAGTCAGATATTAATAAACAGCATAAACGCAACATTTCAATGAAGATAAATGAATCTGTTTCTACAAGGACTGAAATAATGTTGAATGATTTCCCCAATTAGACTTCAAACAGAGACAAGGCAGTCTGTCTATTTCGAGTGCAAACTGATTCTCTGTTATGAACTCTGTGTGTGTGTGTGTGTGTGTGTGTGTGTGTGTGTGTGTGTGTGTGTGTGTGTGTGTGTGTGTGTGTGTGTGTGTGTGTGTGTGTGTGTGTGTGTGTGTGTGTGTGTGTGTGTGTGTGTGTGTGTGTGTGTGTGGTTTGGGATTCATGGAATAAGGAGCGGAAATAAACCCGAAATGTAGAACATGCTCACTTAAAAGCAACACAGGACATATGTTAGCCGAGCGTAATAATCAAAAATGAATAGACAATGTCGTTCTGTGGCTAAAAAAGGCTTTATTTATGCGAGCTTTTGAGATACACTGATCTCTTCTTCTTGTACCATAAATTCCTAATAAGAACTAATAACAACGTGTGTGTGTGTGTATATGACGGATGACCTCGCAAATCTAGAAAAAAAAGCCAGATGTGAATGACTAATTTCCTGAACCCCTTAACCAGTGTCTGGATGCCCCGCTTCACAGTTTCTAAAGCAGCAATCCCGCCTGGGATCTTACCTGATCCGCAGTCCCTCAATGTCCAGGTATCCTCATTCCCACAATGTTATATGTTGGAGGGGAGGTGTTCTGGGTTAGGGGGGATTCCGATTTCTCCCGTGTGAAGCTTGAGAGTCAGATCTGGAAGAAAGCAGTATAGGTTATTTTGGTGTAGTATAGGGCAGTTAATATATATAGCGTAAATAAGATATCCAGCTGTCAGGGTTTGGCTGTCACGCTCCTCCCTTCCCTTCCCAGTGTAACAGGGACTTATCACTGTTTGAGATAAACTGCCTCTAAATCCAGCAGTGTGCTGGTTAATTGCACACAGGCAATCAACCAGACTCCACCTGGCTGATTACGATTCTTAGAAAAGCCTGATGTGAGAAACAGGAGAGAGATTCCTTAGCTCACATTTGGGCTGACATAAGGAGAACGAGGACTGCAGAGATTCCCTTAGCCCACAACTGGCCTCACTTGATGAAAATATGATGTCTTGATGCACACAGAAGGCTGTATGCTGACAGCAAGACAAGGTACAAGACCTCTACACCTGGACACCGAGAGTGCCATAGCACACACGGGTGCTGACTCAGGAGAAAAGAGAGGCCTTCCCCTACAGCAACAACAACAGAAACAGATATGAGACTTTATTGTTGGACTGTTGTGTGTGTGTGTGTGTGTGTGTGTGTGTGTGTGTGTGTGTGTGTGTGTGTGTGTGTGTGTGTGTGTGTGTGTGTGTGCACATACACATAAACACATGCACATATATATGTTTGGGGTGGTAATCAGCCAAGTTACCCACCCAGTTAGAAGGGGCTAGACTAAAGGTTTAGTTATTCTCCAAAGTGGAGTAGGCCTTTATTTTGTTTCTTTTTGTATGTTTTGCCTTGTTAAAGGAACAGGCGCAATAAAGCAAGGATTTAATTTCACCCTAATCGGTCTTCATTAAATACCTCTGCACACATCTCTTACACCCGGCCTCTCATTTCTCACCTAGAACCTGGCGACCAGCAGAACAATCCCACCCAGGGATATCTGTGAGGGCAGCGCTACCCTCTCCATGTGGTGTTGGTGCATGTGGGTACCTTCCTGGGTACACCAGGGTATGCTCAGACAAGCCGTATCCATGATCCCACGATGCAGGGCCTCTGACACAATCCCCTTCCCGCCGTACATCTGGTAGTACCGGGTGGCCATTCCACAAACCTGGGGAATCCTCCACTGCAGTTCTGTCTGCTCCGCTAGATCTTCCACACACTAAGGGGCAAGTACCTTACTATTGGCCAGCCCAACAGTACTCCACTACCATGTAGGGGAAACTAGCTGGGGCCTATGGGGAACGGGTCTGGCCTAGTCCAGGGGGCTTGACTAGCTCCCAGGACACTACCTCTTATTTTTGAACTTCTCCTTCGTGACCCACTAAAAAATGTATCGCCTATACTGGCCTATAGGGCCTGCACAGACACACACACAGCCACTGATACACACAAACACACACACACACACACACACACAGCCACTGATACACACACAGACACACACACAGCCACTGATACACACACACACACAGCCACTGACACACGCAGCCACTGACACACACAATGATACATACACACAGCCTCTGATACACACACACGTAGCCACTGACACACACACGCAGCCACACAGAGACACTGCTACACACACACACTGATACACACACACTGATACACACACACACACTGATACAGATACACACACACTGATACAGATACACACACACTCGCTCTCCCCTATACGCACACAGACACAAACAGTGAATTACAGGCAACGACGGATGTGAGTGACTGGAGAGGGGGCCAGGGGCACTTGGGTGGGAGAGAGGGGGCCAGGGGCACTTGGGTGGGAGGGAGGGGGCCAGGGGCACTTGGGTGGGTGGGACATTCGGGGGCCAGGGGCACTTGGGTGGGTGGGAGGGGGCCAGGGGCACTTAGGGGGCCAGGGGCACTTGGGTGGGTGGGTTGGAGTAGGCCAGGGGCACTTGGGTGGGTGGGAGGTTCGGGGACCAGGGGCACTTGGGTGGGAGGGAGGGGGCCAGGGGCACTTGGATGGGAGGGAGGGGGCCAGGGGCACTTGGGTGGGAGGGAGGGGGCCAGGGGCACTTGGGTGGGAGGCAGTGACTGGGTGGGGTGACTTACCTTGCCGCCGGACGCTTTCCCCTGCTGCCCCCGATATCCCCTGCGGTCCGGGACGGGAGGTGGGATTGGGGGCATGGGAGGTGGGCTCGGGAGGGGGTGCCACGGGAGGTGAGCTCGGGAAGCTGGCCGCGGGGGGAAGCAGGCCGCAGTAGGAGCTTGTACTTCTCCCTCCGTCCCACGTAACGTGCGGGCCGCAGAGGAGCTGGTACTTCCTCCTCCGTCCCACGTTGGGAGCGGGGGGAGGAAGGGAGCGGGCGGGAGGAAGGGAGCGGGCCCTGCGCAAGCGCGCGGGACCGCAAAGGGAATCGCCGCCATTTTTTTAAAATTGAGCAGGGGGGGCGGGAGACACCGCGCGGCCAGCCTCGCTGCGACCCGGCAATTTTGGTGCCGTGGCCCGCTGCCGGGTCGCGACCCACCATTTGGGAAACGCTGGTTTAGACCACCTGGACTTAAGGTGTCTAACATGTATATCCAGTAAGTCTCACGCAAATTTAGTCTCTTAAGCCTATCTCCACTTAACAGAGTGGAGGGTATCAATTCTAACCCCATCACCAACAAAGAGGATGGATCTTTATTACTTGTTTCCAAAATTTTTTTTGATAAATTGTGTGTCGTGATACCATGAATAATATAGCGTCTGTGTTCTAAAAAACGTGTGCTTAATGTACGTGTAGTTCTACCCACATACTGATAGCCACATGGGCATATGATCATATATATGACAAATGTGGATAGACAATTGATTTGACCTTTCATTACATGTGTAGATTTATTATGATATGATGTGACATTATCCTTTTTATATATATGTTTGCAAGTTAAACATCTACTTCGACCACATGATGAATTGCCATTTTTTTGTATCCTTTTTATTTGAGAAACTGAGTTTGTTTTCAAACGACTAGGTGCCAATAAAGTTTTTATATTCCTGGCTTTCCTATAAATAATTGGAATTTTAGATGGTAATTTTAAACCAATAATAGGATCTCTTCGCATGATGTTCCAGTGTTTGTTTAGGATAGAACTAATATTTTTTGCTGCATTATTAAATGTGGTAATAAACAAAGGAGATTTTGTTGGTATAACTACTTTTTTCTCAATAGTTGTTTATTTCTTTTTGATAATTCTTTTTTGATTTATTGAGTAAAGCTATGCGATCCAGGGCACCAACTTGTTTGAATGTCTCCAAAATGACATGAATGTCGTAACCCTTAGATATAAATTTCTTGACTAACAATTCCCCCTGAACCAAAAAATATCCTTTGTTTATACACACACACATCTATACTGTGTATATATATGTTATAGTTTTTAACATATTTAAGCCCTGTGCACTATAGGCTCCATGTAACCTGGATCATCCTTTACAGCAGATAAAAAAGAGTTTAAGTTCCAATAATCATATATTCTCCTCTGAAACATTACCTCGCAATGTATGAATTGTTATGCCGTAGCAGATATACAAATGTAGCCAGTCTTCCTGTTCTCAGAGCCGTGGCATAAAAAGTGAAACGTAGCGGCTTTAGGGACAGTAAAAGCCACAACTGCCTGCAGGAGGGGGAGGGGAGAGTTTGTTCTCCCCCCCCCCTCGCCCCTCATGATGTGGCCAGAATAACCATTCAGTGTGGCTACAGTGTGTGTATATGTTTATGCGGGCGTGTGTGTGTGTGTATAGATATGTATAATACCCAATATATTTTGCATTACTAATTATAATACACAGCACTCTACAAACTATAAAACAAATCTGCTTCTGACACAAAATTGAGTTGCTATCACTAGATTTGCTGTAAGTATTCTGTGAGCCCCAGCGATGTGTCACTTTGTTACATGATAACATATGAGGCATGATGATGTGACCTGCTTGATTTGCCAGACTGGCTTTATATGGCACTTTGGCAAGTATTGTAGCACAATGTTCTAGCACTACAACTGACTCCTTTGGGAAATACATTTCCATTAGCTCCTTAGTCATTAACTCTTTTCTAGCACCGTTAGGATTTCTGTATAGCGCTGTGTACTTACTGTACCATTTCTGTACAGTGCTGTGTACTTATTGTACCATTTCTGTATAGTGCTGTGTACTTATTGTACCATTTCTGTATAGTGCTGTGTACTTATTGTACCATTTCTGTATAGTGCTGTGTACTTACTGTACCATTTCTGTATAGCGCTGTGTACTTACTGTACCATTTCTGTATAGCGCTGTGTACTTACTATACATTTCTGTATAGCGCTGTGTACTTACTGTACTATTTCTGTATAGCGCTGTGTACTTACTGTACCATTTCTGTATAGCGCTGTGTACTTACTGTACCATTTCTGTATAGCGCTGTGTACTTACTGTACTATTTCTGTATAGCGCTGTGTACTTACTGTACTATTTCGGTATAGCGCTGTGTACTTACTGTACCATTTCGGTATAGCGCTGTGTACTTACTGTACTATTTCTGTATAGCGCTGTGTACTTATTGTACCATTTCTGTATAGCGCTGTGTACTTATTGTACCATTTTTGTATAGCACTGTGTACTTACTGTACCATTTCTGTATAGCGCTGTGTACTTACTGTACCATTTCTGTATAGCGCTGTGTACTTACTGTACCATTTCTGTATAGCGCTGTGTACTTATTGTACCATTTCTGTATAGCGCTGTGTACTTATTGTACCATTTCTGTATAGCACTGTGTACTTACTGTACCATTTCTGTATAGCGCTGTGTACTTACTGTACCATTTCTGTATAGTGCTGTGTACTTATTGTACCATTTCTGTATAGCGCTGTGTACTTATTCTACCATTTCTGTATAGCGCTGTGTACTTACTGTACCATTTCTGTATAGCGCTGTGTACTTATTGTACCATTTCTGTATAGCGCTGTGTACTTATTGTACCATTTCTGTATAGCGCTGTGTACTTATTGTACCATTTCTGTATAGCGCGGTGTACTTATTGTACCATTTCTGTATAGTGCTGTGTACTTATTGTACCATTTCTGTATAGCGCTGTGTACTTACTGTACCATTTTTGTATAGCGCTGTGTACTTACTGTACTATTTCTGTATAGCGCTGTGTACTTACTGTACCATTTCTGTATAGCGCTGTGTACTTATTGTACCATTTCTGTATAGCGCTGTGTACTTACTGTACCATTTCTGTATAGCGCTGTGTACTTATTGTACCATTTCTGTATAGCGCTGTGTACTTATTGTACCATTTCTGTATAGCGCTGTGTACTTATTGTACCATTTCTGTATAGCGCTGTGTACTTACTGTACCATTTCTGTATAGCGCTGTGTACTTATTGTACCATTTCTGTATAGCGCTGTGTACTTATTGTACTATTTCTGTATAGCGCTGTGTACTTATTGTACCATTTCTGTATAGCGCTGTGTACTTACTGTACCATTTCTGTATAGCGCTGTGTACTTATTGTACTATTTCTGTATAGCGCTGTGTACTTATTGTACCATTTCTGTATAGCGCTCTTTCACTTGACTCCTTTTGGCCCCGTAGACAGCCGACTGTCCCTTCACTTTATTGGACCGTAAGCGCCTTCCGCCATCCGAAGGTGTTTTGTGGAAGAGCAGCGCTTGCAAATATGGCCAGTGTGCTTTCCAGCTCCCAGAAAGCAGGGATTCTATGTTTGCTGAAGGATTAGGGGTGATTGCTTGGCTCACAAAATAACTAGCAATTAGCGGTATCATCACTATGTTATTTATTAGTAACATGAAAGATTTTTCTGAATGTGGATATTATGGAGAATGCAAAATAAGAAAATAATATTGTGTACCTACAAACACGCGTATTCTAATTAGCCATCTGATTCAGTAAAGTGAGAAACTATTTTGTCTTCCTTGTTTTGCAGATTATGGATTGTACAATGCCAATAATTGGTGAACATCAGGTGGAGGACAGGCAGCTCGTGGCTGACCTAGTGGTAAACAAGATGAATCAGACACTGCCCAAAACTCCAATACCCTCTCCTCTGAGACCAACTGCAACTCAACAGCCTCAGGTAGAATGACTAGAGAGATCAGTTACGTGTGTATGCCAACGTGTGTTAGTTCTGCTTCTTCACGTCAAACTGTAATTCACTTTATATGTTTAACTATAGAAAACGTGGTATAAATGGTCATATCCATTTTTTCCCACTTAGCTGGAGCATGTGGTCTGCTATAGCAGTACCGGACTGGTACTCAGTGATTCGCTTGGTCCTCTCCAGTATATTTCAGGAAATACAAAGGTGTTGCCTAGAAACGAATGAATAAGGGACATTGCTATGAAGTGGGGCCGTCCCTTAGTCATCGGTCTCTGGTTATTTTTTATTTCTAGAATATGCTGGGGCACCAGAGTTGAAAGTAATGAAGCTGCCCCCCTCCTCACTTAGCCCTCTGGTTGTGGTATGCCTAAAAAGTAGAATGATTGTGGGGGCAATTTTCACAATTTTGTATTCGTATTTCAGTAAATGTGTTCCTGTGCCAGATGTGTGCACAATTGGTTAAGTGGGGACGGTCCATCCATAGTTTGAGATCTTTATTATCCAAAGCGGTAGGACTGCGGGGACTCAGAGAAAAAATATGGTTAGTGGGGTAAGCCAGAGCTTGGCATTACAGGTTCCGATTGGGTGACCAGGCAGCCATCTTTGTTTGTACTCATAAAAATTTAAATGTCTCAGCAACTGGGGAGAGGGGTGGTACCCGAGCTTCCAGTACTGTGGCTCAGCTCCAGGGGACACCAACTTGATTTGAGGGGTGTTTGCAGCTTTAACATTGTTGCACTGTAAAAAACAACAATCAGGGGTGCTGATAAGCAGACCCCAACAAGGTAGCAAGCAGTCCAGTGATTTCTTACCCATAAGGCATTGTGCTATCCACACATTCAGCTACATGTATTAAGCTCATACATGCTTCTATTGCAGTGACACTGTGTGGTCGTTTTACTGTGCAGTTACAGTATACAGGCGCCATAGAAATATGCTGAAATATGATCACTAAGGAATAACTGCAGCCTATGGTCATCTAACAAAACATTGAAATGGGCAGTTATCAGTTGTTTCACCTGTACCAAAATACCAACATAGTTACCCATGACAGACACTCATACAGCATTCTCAAATGGACTTAAACTTGTAGAAAACCGTTGATAACAATACTTCCAAAGCATAAAGAACTTAAGTATTTAATAATAATAGTAATAATGGTACTGAAGTTCTTAAATATATTTTTTTATTCTTGTTTGAAGCCTAATTTAATTTATAAGTTAATATGACACAGTTGTAGTATACTGTATTTGTTATGTACCTGTGATAAATGTGATGGTGAATAGCAGAGTTGTATGTACGATTTGTTCTGCGTGCTATCTCCCTCTCCCTCTCGGTGAATTCTAAATCCAGTTCAGAATACTACGAACTATGGACTTTTAAATTACTATAAGAAATATATGGAATAAATACTATAAACGTGTTTGAATAATACAAATATTGCTGACTTGTTTGATACTTAAGTAACCTTTGGCTTTGCCCAAAGGGCACAAAAATTATTTTTAAACAATGTCAGGAATAAGAGAATAATCGTTATCTGTGAGTTTTTACTTTGAGAGAAATTGGGTTGTGTCAACATTTTCTAGTGTGTAATGGAGTTCACCAAATAGCCGTTGATTTCAGCTCCGCGGACCCCTGCTTCCCGTTCCCATTCTTAGGGGGGCCGGTATCTCTCCTAAGCTTCAATATCCCGGTCATGCGAGCCAATAGGAAGTCGCAAGGGATGACATCACGGCTACCTATTGGCCCATGTGACGCGAGGCTTTTAAACCGCCATATTTAGGGTGACAAGATATTCCGGTTCAGCCGGGACTGTCCCGGTGTCCCAGCAATACCTGTAATATCCCCGGGAGGAGCAGCTGCAGCTCAATGTCTCCTCCGGCCATTAGGCCGTGATTATATTAAAAAAACACCGGCAGATTCGCGCAGCTCAAAAACAAAATGCACAAATCCAATTTAGGTAAACATACCTTGAGCGACGTGCGCGCCTGGAGCTGCGGGGCGGCAGACTGGAGAACAGACAGAGGAATGTGTTCTTGGCAGGCGACGGCCGCGTCATGTGAGCAATTCAACCAATGAGGGCGAACCACTAATGGCCACGCCTACGCCACGCCTCCTTGCCTCCTCTCCAGTCTCCTCTGCATGTTCAGATGCCACTCGGCGCAGCGTGAGAATGACATCACCGGATCGTCGCTGCCGCACAGCGGCATCAGGTATAATCACCGCCTTATGTGTCGCTGCGCGGCTCACGTAGCCCCTCCTCTCCCTTGCTGCTGTGTGCTGTGTTACTGATAAGGTAAGTGTGTGTGTCTTTGGGTGTGTATGTGATTGTGTGTAAGGGGGGTTGTAAGTTAGTGTGTGTAAGTAAGTGTGTGTGTGTGTGTGTTTGTGTGTATGTGGGGGTGTAAGTAAGAGTGTGTGTGGGTATGGGTGTGTGTGAGAGAGGGGCAGAGAGAGAGGGGGAGAAAAAGAGGGGGAGAGAGGGAAAGAGAAAGGGGGGAGAGAAAGAGAAAGGGGGGAGAGAAAGAGGGTGGGGGAGATATAAATAGAGAGGGGGTGGATGAGAGAGGGGGTGGATGAGAGAGGGGGTGTGGAGGAGAGAGGGGATGAAAGGGGGAGGGATAAGAGTCAGAGGGAGAGAGAGGTATAAGAGAGAGAAGATAGGGGAGGGGAGAAGAGAGAAAGGGGGGAGAGGGCGAGTGAAATAGATAACAATGCAGCATGCCTGCGGGACGCTATTCGACAAATTCCATCATAATATTTATTTGATCGTCATGTAATTTGTTTTGGAAATAATTTATGTGCCCGGTTTTTAGGTTTGGAAATCTGGTCAACATATCCATAATGTGAACCCAACCAGGGCTCCTACCGGCTCCCCATATGGGGGTCCGTATCTCAGTATCCTGAGACCCCCCGCTGCGAGGATTGCTTCATTTTAATCGCTTCCCGTGTATCTCATGTTAGCCACTAGGTGGAGCCCTAAGCCCATTGTAACTGCGGCTGCTCTGTGAGGTCAGGCAGTGGGATAGGAAAAATACATTCCCCTCATAGCCTAACGGCCAGGGGAGCGCAAACAGGATGGCGCAGGGCGCGGCGCTTAGAGGCCCGGCGCTTACAGAGGCCCGGCGCGCTTCCCCACAACAGGCAAATAAAATGCCGGGGAGCGCGCAACGCCTCTGTATGTCTCCTACCTTCTCCCCGGCGGCTTCTGGTGACGCGTCGCCATGACAACGCAGCGCCAAATGTGAACGCGACATGACGTTGTGACGTCAAATGGTCCCGCCGTCGGAGAGAATGTGAGGGGGGGGGGAGGGGGCGCAAAGAAAAAGGTGTGCGCACCCCTGGTCTAATTCTCCAAAATACAAGCCCAGAAGAGGGGAGCCATATCCTGCAGGCATTGGGGAACGTGAGACGGTTACTTCCTGTGGGCTCTGAGAAGCCGAGATTTAGGAAATACACACAGGGGAACAAAGTGTCTGACTGTCACTGATACCCTGTACAGCAGGGGTGGTCACGTCCTGTCCTCCAGGGCCGTCAACAGGTCAGGTTTTTAAGGATATCCCTGATTCTGCACCACTTTTGCTGAAGCAGGGATATCCTTAAAACCTGACCTGTTTGTCGGCCCTTGAGGACTGGAGTTGGCGAGTCCTGCTGTTGGGTTCCTGCTTGGTGGGCCACCTGAAATAGACATCACTGCGCGTTCGCTCCTCTCGCCGGGAGCGCAGAACTGCAGCTCAATGCAGTTGCCGAGAAAATGAAAGCGGCGCCTGGGGCAGTTTCTGTACCCCACTCCCAAAATACCCCAAATGGAGCAATTGAGCCTGTATATGTTTTCCTTGCAAACGCTGCTGCACTTCCCCATTATCTCTTAGCACACAGTGCTTCCACTGCAGCAAGGGATGCTGGGTAATGACATGCAAATGAGTACACACAGTGTGTTCAGAGATGGCATCTATGTAATTCTGATGCACAAATCGTCATAAGCCCACGTTTACTGATTCTGTATTGGATACATTATTAGTATAGTATTATTACATTTTACATTACACTAATACTGATTAAATAGAACACGTGACATTCTAATATCCTCAGTCGGCATGAAATCAGCATGAAGTGAGCACCGTGTAATGTATCAAATAGCATTGTAGCTTGATAATTAATTTAAGACAAAACATGCTAGAATTCTGCACATTTTCTGGATAAATGCTTTGCTCTCTAATGAAAAAAGAAATGCTCGCATATACTGTGCTGCCACACTGCGGCGTTTCCCTTCTGTAGAAAGAAGGAACGCAATACATTACTGACAGTACATTTTAGTGCACTTGCCAAGGATACAAGAGCAGCCACATCATGCAGTAGATATAAGGATTTTGTAAGTCTGGTTAGGATTGTTTAGTCTCTGTTTGGAGATTATATGCATTAACTCCGCGTGCAGGGCAGATCAAGTCTGCAAAACGACAAGCTTTTTTACTGACCCAAGGTTATACAAAAAGCATATAAATTCAACACCTAACACCAACCACAAACTAAAAGTGGCAAATTGTCTGGTTAGAGTTCCCTGCACACACATTTATGTGGCAAAATTACAAAGAGAGCTGTCATTTATGAACGAAGGCTTCCCTCCCCTCGTCGTCATCATCATCATCATCATCATCAGATCTCCCCCTCCTTAGGGTGACCAGATTTTCAAATGTAAAAAACCGGGACACATGCGACCACCCCCCCCCCCCCTTTTTTTTTTTTTTGCTTTCCTCCCTCTCCCCCATCCTCTCTCTCCCTCCTCCCCCTCCTCCCTCTCTCCCTCCCCCATTCTCCTTCTCTCCCCCCATCCTCACTCTCCCTCCCCCATCCTCGCTCTCTCCCTCCCCCCATTCTTGCTCTCTCCCCCCAGCCTCACACCCACCGCCTCCATCCTTTATCCTCCCTGTCCTCCCAATCCTGTCCCCCCATCCTCTCTCCTCCCTCCCCCATCCTCTCTCCTCCCTTCCCCCCTCATCGTCTCTCATCCCTTCCCCCATCGCCTGCTTCCTCCCATCCTCTCCCATTTCCCTCCATCCTCTCCTCCCTTTCCCCATCTTCTCTCCTCCCTCCCATCCTCTTTCCTCCCTTCCCCTCATCCTCTCTCCTCCCTCCCCCCATTCACTCTCTTCCCTTCCCCCATCCTCTCTCCTCCCGTCCCAGAATTTCAATAAAAGTTTTGAATAGTCAATAAAAACATACTGTATTTGTATTTAAATGTGACCTGTGTGAGTGGGGCCCTCAATTTACACTTTGCCCAGGGCCCCAAAAATTCTTAAGACAGCTTGGGTAAAATCTACATTATTTCTTGTTTAAAAGCTTTTTATGATGTACTAGCTCAACAGTAATGAATATAAAATGTGTTTACGCCCAACTGCTGCTTACAGTAGCAAACTTCTTCAACTTAGAAGCCACTGTTTAACATCAATGCCTGACAAACCATTCACAAGGCATAATAAAAAGGATTATTTTACTGCCGAACTACAATAATTGCATACTATATGCGTATCTCATGTGTCCCTCGTGCCCATTTCCCCAATACATGATTACACACCTAGAAAGTAAACACGCAGCTCATTTGGAACTTCATCCGAGTGAGTGAGTTTGCAAAGATTAAGCAATATTACTCAATGAGCTGGATTTTACAATGTTGTATCAATTAGTAACTAGCTGTAAGGTCAAGTTACAGTATAGTGGACAAGTTTACAGTCAGTACCAAGGACAGTGGTGAGGGGTCCTTTACTCAAATCGCACTGCTGCTGCTATTAGCGAAAGTCCCATGGAAAGCCATTGGGGGTTCCTTTGGCAATGGTGTTTTTAAGTCATACCAAGCACACAAAGGGGATAAAACAAGTCTCCCCGATGCAAAATCAGGGTAATAGTCGTGCAAAAAAAGCACCAGATTTATTATAAAATTCCACTGCTCTCAGTTTTTATTTTTCAATCTGGTGCTATAAATGTCTGCATTATGTTTGCAGCCACCAGGAGTCTTTAAATGAGCAGATCTCCCTGCAATAAATTATTTCCATGCACTGACATCAACTGTGTTCTGTATAGTGAGACATGCACCAGGTAAAAAGCCAGCACTGTCTATGGGTGCAAATGAAAACGGGGGAGCCTGTGACGTTCTGCTCACTGATTATTCCCCGGAGCTCCCATTGACATACACAGGAATGTTTGGTGAGTAACCTAATAGTCTATGGGCATTTTGATTTCTTATTGCACAAGGAAATCTTTTTCTGGTGGTTCCCAGATAAAAGAATCGTTCAGTTGGGTGTTGTTGAGCCGCAGTTCAGACTAAAAAAATAGTGGCAAAATTACCCAGGTAAAGGATTGTATTAATTACAGTAAATCTTCAAAACTGGTACAAACACTTGCACTTGGGGTATCTAATGCCCCCCAGTTTTGTAGCTCGGTTTATTAGATAAATAGCCCTAAAAAAATGCAGAGTATTATCTAATACTACAGAACGGATTTATTTAAAAAAAGAAAAAAAAAAGATATAGCATGTGTCATGTTTTGCTGTTGTAAGGTATCAGGGTCCTGGGAACAGCTCCTATGCCTTAGGAAAGGCTGCTGGGAGTAGGAGAAACTATCATTCTGCTCTTTTATGGCCAAATAAATACCGGATCATGAAGCCCATGCAGTGGAGTAACTACCGCCCAGGAACATCCCAGGGGCCCCAGCTCAGGGAAGGGGCCCAAAGGGAGTCAGGACTCTCTCTCCAGACTCGAATACCCCCCAAAGCAGTTACTGAGGCCCTATCGGGGGTATCTGTAAGAGAGCCATCCTCCTCCATCGACATTGCAGTGTCATGTGATACTGTGGCATCATGGTGAAGCCACATCACATGGTGACACATTGCCATGACAACGAGCTGACACGTGACGTGGAGACATCATGACCTCATGTTATCCGCGTCGTAGTTACGCCACTGAGTCCTTGTGCCCATCTCTACACTGTGTTTCATTTGACTATTGGGTTCAACAGGGAGACCTTCTGGGATGTGAGCCCCAGCAAGAACCTCGCTGATGGACCACACAAGTCTGTGTGTCTTTTTCTGTTTGTGTAAAATTGTCTCCGTTTACTTATTGTTCTGTAAGGTTATTACAAGTAATAATATCATTTCACTTTGTGCATAGACAGCATCATCTGGAGCCTGGATTGTCAGGAGATAGTAGACGAGTTCACTTTAATTGCCTGTGTCAAAAGTGGCCGACATGGAAGAAATCTTTAACCGGGTATCTCAATAAAGCCCAATCCTGCCATCCACAATTTTAGATTTGACTGTAATATACTGGTAATTCTGTAACTCATTGCTGTAAATAAATGATGCAGTCATAAAACTTCCACATAGGTTGGATACTTTAAAATAACTAGAGGTTGTAAAAAGCTTGAGGTTTGCTATAATGTTTTCTATTTGGTTAATCAATAGCAGCAAATTTGCAACAATATATAGCAACTGTTCTTTATTCTGTCCTTGTCAAAATTCACTTGCTTAGTAGAAAAGAGCAAATCATAGCCACTGTTCAGAAATTACATCCGATCCTCGGTATCAATTACTTTCACGTGCCAAAGTCCATTCATAGTCATATACACTATTTAACCGGTCTTTTAATTTTTAATTATAAAACAGCTTCTGGGGCACTCCTGAATGTGTAATTAATATAAATGAGAAAAAGGAAAATGAATGAGAGCATATAGGAAAGATATATGCAACAGATTTCCAATGATGTCAAAGGTCGCTCATCAACACTTTAAAACTGTCCAGTCATAATATTTCAACAGAATGGAAAAAAGCACATGTAGGGTCTGGTAATATCAATATTAGAGATAGTGAACGTGTCGGAATCCATTCTGTGGATTTTCCCGGTCTTTAGTGGAGAGAGAGAGAGACACGGAGAAAGACACGGAGAGAGACACGGAGAGAGGCACGGAGAGAGACACAGAGAGAGACAGAGAGAGACAGAGATTATATATATATATATATATATATATATATATATATATATATATATATAGTCACTGGTGAATTTTAATAAAATATAATCTTTTTCCTTCTTGCAATAGTTAAAAAAAAACAGCTCTCTAGCCCCATGTTTATACTGTATGCATAATTAGATAGGTATGAAAAGATGTTGTTATAATTCCCACCAGTGTCCTACATTAAGACCTTGTCATGTTTCTTATCAAGGAACAATAACTGTGAAGGATTATTGATTGAGTGATGGGTTGGGGTGGTCTCCTTTACAGGTCTTTATTAAACATCATAACACCAGGGTTACTCTTCAGGACAGTGTTGCAGACCTGTCTGGGGCATGCACATGTAACCACAAGTGGGATTTTTATGTTCTCTTCATGCCTAATCATTTTCATTCCTATTTTGCAGGGTGGACCACTCAAGGATTCAGAGCCAAACAAGATGCATCCACAGCGGCCACCACCTCAAGGTTGTTTACAGTACATTCTCGACTGTAATGGCGTTGCTGTAGGACCAAAACAAGTCCAGGCTGTCTGAATTGTTTTTGAAGAGGGGTTCTAGCCAAAAATTAAAACAAAGCTACTGTTTTTTGTGCAGTTTTTGCCATGTTTCAGTGCTAACCTGGACTGTGTTTTTCTATGCAGTGTCAACTAACCTTGTGTAGCTGTTTATCTGTTCATGTTCGTGTTGTATAGCTGATTTATGTTCCTCTGTTTACCGTGATTCAGAGCTGATGTTACCAGTATACACAGAATTGTGCCTCTTTTAAGTCAAATTTGATTGTTTATCATGGATGAGTAGACATTATTTTGTAAGTATTTGTGATCAAATGTCAACACTTTGGCTTAACTTTGAGTGTGTGTGTGAATGTGCGGTTTGGACATTTCTTGATGTTTTGCATGGATAAGATACCATAGAAAGATCAAGACATTTTGTTTTTAAAAATCAGACGTTTTTCGATTGGTTGAATTCTGGGGAATTTTTTCAAATTATTTTTAAGAATTTATTGTGTTTGTAAGCATGGATAGAATTGGTAAACATGAACGTTGGTACCGTATTTTCTGTGACTTCATAAGCTATGTAAAGATGATCTCAATAACATTGCATTGGGTTATATTTCTCATGCAGGATTGTATATTTTTAGCAAACCTGCAAAAAAGTAAGATGCACGCAATGTAAGTGGCCCACGTGTGCAATATTTGTGAATAATGTAAGTATTTAGTGTAGTCTAAACTCTCTTTAAGTCTTTACATCACCACGTTTCTCTGACTTAGCTGTATGTAACTTACTAACGCAGGAAGAGTGTTTTTAATGCAGGTTTCTTGTCATTATATGCAAGGGGTTCATCGTATTGCAGAACTATCTCTAGTTCAGATACTTGCTAAATCCTTGTACATATTGTTAGTCTGAAATGTAAATATGCGTGAGAAGCACTGATATGATATTATTTGACTTGTCATTACTATTATATCTCTATATAGCCATAACTTATGATGCAACTTTTACATTTTCTTCTAGATTAGCAATACCCAAAGAGTCACTAGGCAATCAAGCTGTTATTAAAATATATACTTATTAATACACCTTTATTTCAAACACATTACATGTTACTCAGTAAAACGCAACACAAATCTGGGAGATACAGTATACTTGATCCATGTGGATTTATAATGTAAAGTGTGATTTTGCTGAGAAACGTTAGAACCAAACTGGAGCAGAACCACTGGTTCTAGGTTCAGAACAAACATAGAGTGATTTCAGATGTACAGTTAATGGAATTACAGTACAGTAATAGTGAATGCATTAGGGAATATATTCCAATTTATTCATTTTAACCCATACTGCATCTTACACAATATTGTAATGAGATGTGTCAAAGTTGACATATTTTAGTCTGTTTAGTCCAATGAGTCTTTATCTTAGAGATAGGCATCAGATACAAGAAACACGTTTACTAACAGTAGCTTGAAGTTAGTGCACATTGAAAGTAAATAAAATGATTGATCCACACCAATGCACAAATATTTTTCGCTTGATACATAAGGATGTGTTTACTGAAGTCTCCGGCCTGTAAAACCAGTGCAAAAAAAGTAGTACAATACCATACATACAGTGTCAGAGAAAAGGGATCTCCTTGGATGTGCAGGTATTTGTCATTTTCCCTTTGATTAATCTGGTGCCATTTCTATACGCTGACTTTGCCCCGATCTTGCTGCCGAGAGACCTTAGTGAATACATCCCTTATATCTGTACTTGCTGCTCCAGTGGTAATATCTAAAACACTGCTTGGATTGATCTTTTCCTTACTCTGATGAATCTGAGCGTCAGTGTCACACGGGCTGCCCACAAGACAGGTAGGTCTGTCTCCTTCAGGACTTCCAGGTCCTAACTGGTCAATGTACTTGTTGTCAGTTGTTTCCAGCTATTTTTCTCCCCTTATTTAGCTTGTGCTTTGCTCTTCATTTCTCGGATGTACATGTATATATATTTTTAATGATATTAGTCATCTCTATCTCTGTGACTCTGGGCTTAGTTGAAGTGCGATGCCACCAATTGATACAAAACCATGTATTATGATTCCATAAATTTGAAAAAGAACTCGGATCAACAGAAAATTGTAGTAATTTAATGTTTGAATTTCCCTCCAAAGTATACTGACATTAAACAAGTCTGTAAATAACCAACGTAAAGGACAGTCAGATCTTACAAATGATGCATATCTTGCATATGACCACAAAATGGTAGAAATGTCATCTCCATCTCGCCACTCTATGCATTTAGGATAAAAATGGCCATGGTTTGCTTGCCAATGATCAATGGTCAAACGTTAATGTCACTGAGCAATTGGTAATATAACTACAAATGACAAAATGGCTTGGCAATGGAAAGCACCTATCAAAGCGTGGATTAATATGTCCACACTTGTGTTATACAAACCTTCAGCTCCCTGTCTATGAGAAAAATACCTCTGTAGTTTTTGTATTGCTGAATTTTACCTTTATTTTTATGTTGCCTATTATCATTATTGAGTTGTGCCATATAGATGAGGAATTAATTTGTTGTTTAGACCTTTTTACATCTTACAGTATGTCATTAAGCACTGTTTTATGTCATCAGGCAATTATTATCCTATTGTCTAAAGACATCCAATCACCATGGAACGTGCTTTGGAATAAACTGAACAGATATGACCTGGAAGTTACATATAATGCATCCCCATGCAATTGGGCAATATTATTTTTAGAAAGTGACTTACTGCCGTTAAGTCTAGCTTCAAAATGAAGAAGGTGGATTTGGCCGTCCAATGGGCTTGAGGAATACAATTGTTAGAGGTCACTGTACAGCAAAGGACATCTTTTGGCAATTTGTTTATTGCTAAAATGCAACTAAAAATGATTTGTGTAATTACCCATGACCTGCTTTCAAGTTAGTTGTTCTGCTGATTTGCTGATTATGAATGTAATACACCAAGAATACCTAACATGACCAAACAAAGGCAGTGAAGCATATTGCATCCAACCATGGACAATAATGCACTGATGCAGATGTATGGCAAGGTGTGTGTGCATGCAGTTATGTGGGTATTCCCTGGTGCTTCCAGTGTGACTTTGTCATTGTTACATGTGTGCAATGTGTAATGAAGAGATTAAACAGTAGGTTGCAGTTTATTGTCTTTAAGAAATGGAGGTAACTATAACTATAACACATAACTATATATAATACCACAGATAAGGAATTCAAGATAATTCATTTGGGCATGTAAGCATGTTTCGGTGCAATGTTGTGGGAATTGGTCAGTTGTTTTAAAATGTAGATTTATTGTATTTTTTGTAAACCATTATTTTATGATTGTTAGCTTTTTGTACAAACCCAGATGTGAGACACTCGAGTACATGATGGAAGTTTGATTGCAGTATTTTATGTGAAATATCTTGTACAGCTTAATGTGCAATAAAGAAAATGACATCTGCCTTCAGTGTATAGTTTTTGGCTTTCCAACTTGCAAGAGTAAACATTGTTTAAGGATGCAGGAGAAGGAATAAAGATTCAGACCATGTATTTACTTAGTGGTTTATTGTCAAAAGACACCTCCACTTATTCAAGCAAATGGGCCACAAGATCATTCCGGCAGCTGTCTTATGGCATAGCAGCGCTTAGTAAACATGGGTCTCAGTGCTATGTCCGGAGATGTCCAAAAGCTGTGCATGTTTCTCTAATACAAAGGAGATACTTAGTTGAACAATATTCAATTGATGAAAATACCACAAACATCAAGTTATTGTAAGTTTTTTTTTACATCTCCATAACTATATCTACAGTTGGGAGCTGTGTAAATATTTATTGATCTAAATATTGCAACAGGGTCACCTAATATTGGCAAATGGAAATACAGTAGTCCGCTTCTTTCTACATCTTCTCTGGCAAGTGTATTTTCATCTGCAAACCATCATCCATCATTATCATATTGCCCCGGTCAAGCAACAATGCACCTGCTTGACCATCTTTAAGAATAGGAAGCCTTTTAATAGGACATCCTCAAATGCATTATTCCCACCCCCTGTATTAACTAGCATTTAGATATCAATAGAGGGTCAGATGTCAAACTATGGAATAGGTATCTTACAACAGCCAACGCCTTTGGCCTAATAATGTACAGGAGGCTTTCTTATCGCCTTCTATTCGTTGTACAGCCAAATGTGTATCCCTGCATGATGAATGTTTACGGGTTTTTAGAGTTGGCTCTTTGTTTTGATGCAATTACCAAAAAGCAGCTAACTGAAATGCATTTCCGCTATCACTGAGTCTGATAAGGGTAAGAACAACATAAAAATCTAGATTATGTGACGTGCAATGAACATCAACAATTGTATTCCTCATCATCCATCCATAAAATCAACGTTTTAAAGAATTAGCTGTCATCAACAAACCAGTGTTTTTAGAATACCTAACATATGTTGTTATATACATGTGTTTTTGCTTTCTGCTTGCCTCTCCAAATAACTTGCTACTTACACGTAGGAGGAGGTCACCCAATTGTGATGAAATGTTCAGAACCACATCCACGAAAAAAATATATAATACATGAATGTAATTCAAGTGTGTTCCTTATGCCATTTAGACTATCATAACGAGTATTTTAACGTGATAGTGCTTTAATACATTGCACAAGGTCAATGATCATGGGAAGGGGACATGGGTGCTAATCTAACATTGTCTCTTCCTGGACTTGTGTCTGATAAAAATGTATCCTTAACTCATGCACTCTGCCAGCAGTGATGGGGGGAAAGTACTTGGTCACTTCTAAAGGCTGCACAGTACCATAGAACAGGGGGCTCAACTCCAGTCCTCAAGACCCCCGCCAACAATTCAGACTTTAAGGATATCCCAGTTCAGCACAGGTGGCCAAAGACTGAGCTTCTGATTGAGCTACCTGTGTTTAAAACAAAGAAATGTTGAAAACTCCAATGATTCATTTAAGCTTGCTGGTATATAGAATTCAACCTTAGCGATCCATTTGTATTCTCGTTGCAACAGACTTCTCTCTAGGTCTCCCCCATGGATGCCAAGAGACACCGTGTCTATCGCAAATGTGGTCAACAAGGACATAGAGAGATGACACTTTAAGAAGTGTCTAGCAACAAAGGTTATTAGTTTAAAAGCTCTGAGCTCTTTATGTGCATTTATAATATTGTGTCTGTGATGTAGCAGGCGATAGCGGTCCGCCCTTGTGCTCATGTCTCTGTACATGTTGTGACAGGGACACGAGAGATAGTAGATCACACTTTCAGATTTACAAGTGAGAAAGTGTCCTGTCCCTGTAGCAACAATAAATTCATTTGTTGCTCTCATAGGGTCTATGCACTAACCTGTGATAAGTCGTTTTAAGAGTGCAAAGTGCTCTTAGAACGTGATGTTCCACTGAGCGCGATTCACAGAGCCGCGCTAACAGGCACTTTGCGCTCTAAAACTGACTTTTTTCAAGAAATTTTTCAAACTCCAACTTTGCTCGTACGATCAGCTGTTTGAAGTAGGGGGTCCCCGGACCTGAAACCAATGCGGTTCAGCTCCGGAGACCGCCTGCTCATGTACACTATTATTAAAATGTAGTTATTTTGTGTATGATCGCCTGTAACAGCCTTGCCTGGAGATGCAGAAACTCCATGCAAATGTAACAGGCAGCTTTTTGTTTCTATCAGCTATTGTACGGGAAGTTTCAGTGCGCTAGCAGAGGGGAAAAAACATTGCACGCACGATAAGCCACTTTTTGGCACGTCCGATAGAAAATGGGCTCAGGGCCTTAGTGAATCGCTTTTTATCGGATGTGCAATTTTTTTTCAAGCCAGCGCGAAAGCTTGGAGCTTAGTGCATAGCCCAAATATCCCGGCGGCGAGCGAATCCCTTCCTCTCCCTCACTGACAGGAAGGTCGACAAGGAAACAGGTGCATGATGGCTATGGACCAATCTATTATTAAGATTGGGTGCTCGTCTGGGCCTGAGACTGACCTTGTCTACTGACTTTAAATCGACATACTGTATGTGAGCAGAAGATGCCAGTGTTTTCTGAAGAGAACCTTTTTTCACTAGAGGCATATACAGTATATTCTATATATATTCTTGTGCTCGTGTTGCTGTTACCTTATGGGATTTTGGCATTTACTGTAGGTGTACCACAGGAGGTGTGTTGTTTTTAAGATGTTATTTTTTTTATTCTTATGTATGTAATAAATTGATTTTATATATATATATATCTATACCACACTTATTAAGGTTATGGTGGGTAAAAAAAAGTGACAAAAACCCTCCACAGTAAAGCATATATCTAATGGAAATATTACTGTATGTTCATTTGCATGTCTTAGACAGGTCTGCAACCCTGTCTTTCACCATTATCGCCCACCACACAGCACTTCCACTGCAGGAAGGGATTCTGGGAAATTACATGCAAATGAGCACACAGTGCCACCTTTTGTCAGCAGGCAGTATCACGCTATAAAGGCAGTTATCTCACTTAAAAGCGCTTATCATTGCTTTGTGCATAACCCCCAGAGAGAGAGAACGAGAATATTCTGTCCCTTGTATTTATGGATAGAAGCTCCACTTGGAACCGAATCTGTGATATATAGCATTATATTATATTATATTAACAGTGACAGCAAATGTTTCATAAGACATTTCTATTTTTCCCAGCTGATAAAATGTTGTCAGTTTAACTTAAACTCAAATCCCTCATACCTCGATCACGCTGTCAGCTCTGGATTATACCAGTATGAAAGAAACTTGCTGCTTAATCTGCAAATTCAGCAACAATTTGTTCAAACCACATCCAGACACTTGATTTAAGCCACAATGTTCTGCTAAACTAAATCTGACTTGGTGCATTTCACTAAGGAAGCATGAAAGCACCAACCTAGTGACAAAGTGTCCTGCAGATCCGCTTAGTAATGAATTTCACAATTGTCTACTAAATATAAATGAACTGTGATGTAAAATATCAGTTTCCGTCATGCTTTGAAATGCAATTCTATTTTTAAGTATCAATAGTACTCCTAATCACAGGGGCAATATTCTGCACGTGCATAGCACCTTCCAGCTACGTACGGTATCAGTGGAAGGGTGTGGGTAGTGGTAATGATAACCGCTGCCGGTGGTATTTCGCTGGTGTCGTTGGGCACCGGTACCTAACGAACCCCGGTGTACGTAGTTGTGCGAGAGACGGGGAGATGTTCACTTTCTGTCTCCTGTAGAATCTCAGAACCTTCAGCTAACGACGAAACAAAAAGAGTGTTTATACAAATAAATAGAACTACGCGTTGCAAAGATTACAAGATAAAATGCCTTTGTGGCCGGTTTTCACTTAAATGTAAGGACGTCAGCAGGTGATATTACAATAATGTAGTTATTGTTTGTTTGGCCCACAATGCTCACGAGTTCTGGAAGCAAGCCCAGGAAATAAAGGCTTCAAAAGATATGTTTAGCAGTGAACATAGGCTGGAATTTACTAGGCCGCAATGAGGCCCACCCCGATCCGGCATTCACCGACAATGACTTGAGTGCCAGTTAATGCCATATGGAGGTGTACTATGCGTGCCACGGCTGGGTGAACCACGGCCACGGTTTTTATGTGTCTAAGGCCATTTTGGAGCAATATTGATGCTAATGGCGTCATTTTTATTTGTGCGGCAATGTCTCGTGCGCTGTGCGCCAGTCACTGCTCCGTGTGCTGCGGTTTGCGATGTGGAGAGTGTCGATAGGCAAGTTAATGAGGAGTTACGTGCCAGAGAAATGAATGAGAGGTCCACGTTTGTGCTCCTCCGTGCATCATTGTATCGCTTCAATCTGCATCAAAATATCTGCCACGTTTAAGGTGGTGTCACTATCTGCCAATCTGCACCTCATGTAAGAACTTGTTCCTTATGTTTGCCACAACTGTGTGCCACAACTATTCCACAACTGTATTCCACAACTGTGTGCCACAACTGTATTCCACAACTGTGTGCCACAACTGTATTCCACAACTGTATGCCACAACTGTGTGCCACAACTATTCCACAACTGTATTCCACAACTGTGTGCCACAACTGTATTCCACAACTGTGTGCCACAACTATTCCAAAACTGTATTCCACAACTGTGTGCCACAACTGTATTCCACAACTGTGTGCCACAACTATTCTACAACTGTATGCCACAACTGTGTGCCACAACTGTGTGCTACAACTATATTCCACAACTGTAATCCACAACTGTGTGCCACAACTGTATTCCACAACTTTGTGCCACAACTATTCTACAACTCTATGCCACAACTGTGTGCCACAACTGTGTGTCACAACTGTGTGTCACAAGTCAAAACACACTTTTACCTGCTCCAAACTAGCCTTAATAAATAGACTGCTGTGACCTTCTTACTAATCCTTACCGTTCCGGTACCTTCACAGCATCGCCCACTCAGCATTCAGAGGGTTAAGGAAAGCAAGTCCTGTAATACATTTATCAGATTAATTTGCTTTCATTTTCTGAATTACATCAACATGCTGTATACTGTACGTACATGTAAATATACAGGTTCTGCAATCAAGTATTGCACATTTTACAAATATGCAAGCAGAAAGAACAATAAAAGATGCACATGCGACAAGATACACTTGTTTGCAGTTTATTGCATATCCCTCTGTCTGCCAGTGTGCAATAGACATTGAATATTAACTGCAATGACATCACTATATTGTAAAACTAGTAAGTAATAAAACACAATTCAAACACTGCCTAATGCCAAGAAGGTGACTTTGGAAGAGCAAGATTCAGCATGCCCTGTTATGCTGTATTGTAACAAACAAAGTAAACTAAAATACAACCTATAAATCAGACATTATTACTCCTCTAGCATTTTTATTACCTTTATGCTGCAGTAAGTACATGAGTATATCATACTGTGATATAATGCAGTAAAAGCTAACAAAGCTATCTCTGTGATGTAATCTTGTGGGATCTTTAATGGGTTTTAATGCTATGTGATATCTAAACCAAAAATGTAACTCATGGGGGCATGGTTAGCAGCCGGCGGAGGTGTCACATGAGTCTGCAGCTCCACACAGGAAAATATCAGAGATAAAACAAGAAAACATTGTATTTTCAAACTAGATATACTGTAAGGGCAAAGCTTTTTTTACATACCACAGAACATGCCAGCCAAGAAGAAACATCAGGAATTGTCCCAGTATTAACAAATCTCTGAGTATCAAACAATTGGCCACGAGGAATGACGTTAAAGACCTAATAGACCCAATCAAGCAGACCATCAAGGACAAAATACAAGATGTTAAGAAAGATATCGTCGATCTTGGGCACAGTTTTGAGGTCATGGAAGAAGTCCGGCCTGGGCTGATCACCAAGACAACTTTCTATCTACATTGGAAGAGCAAAACAAAGCAGAGCTGGATTTACCCCAGGATATGCATGCCTCCCTCCAGAAGCTATTCAATATTATTATGGAAAATGAAGAATCTGAGATAATAGTCTTCTACAGGGCTCACAGAGAGCCGGGCCTTTCATGGATGGACCTCCCAGGGACATCAGGGCAAGGTTGCATTACTTTGCAGATTAAGATAGAATCATTCATGGTCAAGGCACGCAACATGAAAGGGAATAAATTGGATATAGTGGAGGTAAAGCTTTTCCATGATATCTTCCCAATCCCTCTACAACAACGCAGAAGATTTTGCAGACTCACAGAATATTATATACAAGGGGAGTTCTGTTTAAACTAATGGTGCAAAAGTTATCTTGTGGCGCTCATCTCAAAAACTTATATATATTCAACAACCCAGAATGCAATGCTGGTTTAATACACAATGACTTTAACATATGGGCCATGAATCTCTGACTTGCTCTCGGCTGATCAACTAAAACCTTTAATTCGCCTTAAATAGAAACATAACTGATCAAATGGAGAGTTACGGGGTAATACCCAAATCAAACATTCAATTCTTACCCGTTAAATGAAACTGTACATGTTACAACGCACCACAACATACAAATCCATCTTTCTTCACCTCAGCACCGCTGGTCATCATCTATCCCCAATATATCAATTATTGTTAGAAACTACTGACCAAGCCGAGTAACCCAGAATCACGGGAAAGGGAACTTTGGGGACATCCCCCTATTGAGTAGTGGAATAGAATATGAGAAATCACAAGTAAATCTATCTCAACAAAACATTTACAAAAATAAATATACAATACTTCTCAGATCTCTTTATTTTTATTTATTTATAAAATGTGTTACCAGGAAGTAATACATTGAGAGTTACCTCTCGTTTTCACGTATGTCCTGGGCATAGAGTTGTGATGACTGATACATGGTTACAAATACATGGGTACATTAAGTGAACAGGGTTATACATTATATATAAAGACATTGCATGCACAGTTAAAGATAATATATATTATAGGCGTATGTGACTGTTATAGACCAGATTAAAATGAGAGACAGCTTTAGTTATGAAAGAACGTAGACTGGTGGTGGCTGTGAGAGTCTCCGGTAGATTGTTCCAGTTTTGGTGTGCACGGTAAGAGAAGGAGCGGCCGGATACTTTGTTCAGATGGTACTACACACCAGTTAAACTAAAGGTCCTTTTCCCTGGAGTTTCTGACGTTGCTGGAGAGAGTGTGGAGAACAGGGGTCAATGTCCCACATTTGGTGGGATTGTCCAATTATCACATTATTTTGAAAGGAGAGGAAGAGGATTGAGCGGATCGCATTAAACATACTGCTGATCCTTGGATTATATTACTAAACTGAGACAAAATTCCTGGCTATAAACTAAGAACATTCCTAATACTACACCTTCTAAATGCAGCAAGATGTACAGTACAGTACATTTCCCCTACAATGGAAACAGTGATCGGCTCCGAGCGTGGCCACGTGGATCTCTAATGTTTGGGCGATATACTCCACTGAAAAGTTAACATATATTTTACCTACAGGATAGAAAAGAACATTTGGAAGAGCTTTGTCCTCCCTGGGTGTCCTGTGACATTGATTTGGGAAATTAGCAATGTTGTGGTCTTTTTTTTTTTTAAATTTGAACGGCCCGGTTTTATTTCCGTGAATCACGTCTAGTTCCCATTCTCTGGCTACATGGTGACCATTCCGCTTCCAAAACACATTACGTGTCATATTAGATCTGGTTTGCTCTTGCTCACCTGGTAATGAAGTTAAGCAGATCAGAGGCTTGTATGTTGTGAGCGGTCTGCAGTCTCTCTGTTATCATTTTCTTTTATTTCTGTTCCCTTTCTTTTATAGGGGATATATTGATATATTAAGTTATTGCTTTATGTTGTAATATACTACTGTTTGACTATTTATGATTTACCTTATATACGTATGTTAGGGTTATAGGTCCACGTTGTGTAATCTGATGTACATTTTATATGTCTATTGTATTGCACAACACATTGCCTGGAGCTACAAATAAAGAATGTAGAGTAAAAAACCCTAGATAACCAGAACTAATAACATGTCAATTAGATTTTACATTGAAAAAAACTAGTACATGTTACAAGTCTTTAATACTGTAACATTATGAAGTTTTTCTTGTACTGAACTTAGGGGGCCCAATGCAACCCCAGGAATTGCAATCAAACAGCCATCAGCCATTGCAACGTATGATCACACAAGGGCAGCCTGCTCAGGATCCAGTTGTAAAATCCAAACCCCCGAAGCCGCCACCTCCCACAATCCAACAGCCTCGCTCCGTTGCACAAGGGTCTTCCAATGCAGGCAAAGCGGAGTCTCAGTTAGACCACCAACCAGAACCACCTCAAAAGACCCAACCTCATCCACAACTCAAGTAAGATCACGTTATGTTATGTCACGGTGTTTTAATGAATGTTATTAATTCCATACTCTTTTTATACTTTCTTACAATATTTGTTGCTGCATTGCCAATTGGTACAATTTACTGTATAAGTATAACCATGGCACAATCACAGAAAGTGGGGGGGGGGCCTTCACAGGGGTACATTAGCAACGCATTCCTAGCAATCCCACTATCCTGCCTGCCTCTCTTCTTATCCACCCCTCCCCCCACCCTCACAGCATCCCCTTCCCCCTCCATGCGGTTCTTTGTCACTGTTTTACACCATTCCATGTCTTTAAACACTTTCTCACCCTACCTTATCTGCAGTACATCTCTGTTGTTTTTTCTCTCCCCCCCTCCCCATGATCTCCAAAACACTGTTTTAGCCATAGATTCCATTGTTAATCAGTATTGCTGACCTGAAGAAGAGAGGAGAACTCTCGAAAGCTTGTCCTATGACATAAATTGTTAGTCCAAATAAAAAAGGTGTCACCTAATACTGAAGAACTCATTAATTTTGATATATATATACACACACACACACACACACACACACACACACACACACACACACACACACACACACACACACACACACACACACGTATGTAAGAAACCTGAGCTGTTAACCTGAGCTGTTAACGTGCCTTCTGAGCAATGTAGAGCTACTGTGTATTTGTAGAAAATCCCCTCTGAGAAAACTGCATTTTCCAATTGACCTCAAACCAATGTCAGAAGAACGTGTTTCATGGCTCAATGTAAATTCCAAGGAGGTGTTTACAATCTCATTATTTAGATCTTGTAAGATGTTGCAAAGTAGAAACATTTCAATGTCAAAAGTAACATTTTAATTTGTATTATCTCATTATTTGGAAACCATTGACGTGTTGCTAGTAATTGAGGCATACTGTATGAAGTTTGATTTATAGGCTGTACTACTCCATAAGAAACCTCCCAGCATGTCTTAGTGAATATGGTGAACATACATCCATTCAAGTGAATATCCTTTCAGATGTATTCCAGCACGGAAAGTGACACCACTTAGTAAATAAGGCCTCTTATGGTTTATTCGCTTGAATAAAATGTAAGGTGTCTCCCAGCATGGAATGTATCTTGTGGACTATGAGTTATTCATAAATAAGGCCCACTATCTTTTATAAAAAGACTGAAATAATATAAATGATTTGTATTTTATGAACCTAATATTTATGAAAGTACAGTGCTATGGTCACCTGGTAATCCCATGTATAAAAGCAAATTACCCAGAAAGGAATACTACTGGGAATATTCTACTAAAAAAATGCAAAAAATGCAAAAGAAAATCATCACTATAAATATAGGTGGATCTGTGTGCCAGACATCCTGCTGCTGAAAGAATAAGAAGAACTACAAGTAATTCAATAAGTGTCGAAGAACATTATTTTACCTTTGTATAACACTGTACACATATATACAACGCAAGCACACACATCGTGTACACAAATCTGTATAACAGGTAGATACGGGGAATACACAGAGGTCATATAGAATGGTGACATATAGAATGGTGACATATAGAATGGTGGGGCTCAGATGTAATATAGTATGCAATAAAGATGCTTCTCCATATAAGGGAAGCTCAAGGCTTCACAGACGTTCCCTGACATATAGAAGATTCCGCCGTATTCTTTCCTATACATGGCTTAATTCTACTTCATTCACAAGGTGCTGTTTGTGGCGCTTCTGGCCGGGAATCCCCACTGAAACAATACAGCCGCTTTGGAATATACAGAATAAAAGCTTATACACTAAGATGGGACTTGGTACATGGAGATGGGCTTTACACAGTCCCGGGCAATATTTGTAGTTATAAATAAAGGCGACCACGCGTAACAATGAAAATGCAGTGATAGGAGTGTGTTTAAATCATAGCTGACACATTAATAGCTTTTTCAATTAGATCTTGTAGCTTCACAGCTGACATTATTGTGATGAAGGTTAAGTTCATACATTGTACTAGGAGAAATGGATCTGTACTTGAAGGCAATGCAATGGACAGTACTATAATATTAATAATGAGTCATCCTTTCACATGACTGGAGTGTGGTTAGGGTTGTGAAGAAAGTCATCCCAAAAGAAGGAAGTATATTCTCAGATATACCAACCAGATGAAATATTAGCACTGGAAAAATAACCTTTTTAGCCCGTAACCTGTCAGATCAAGATACACTCCATTGTAATTTAATGGGTTTCAAGTCTTTATAATGGCAAGTCTCACTGACAGTTAATGAGTCTAGTTACCAAGTGTAATGTGGTGCAGCCATGCGGCAAAAACATTCAACCAGATGCACTGTATGAAATAAAGATCTTTCAGACATATGGTGCACTTGGTTTGCCCAAGAAGTGTGCCACTTTTGCCCTCATACACAGACCCCTCAAGGAATTAACTGTTCCTGACATTAGTCAATGTAGCAAGCTGAGTACAAACTTGGTGCATGTTAACCCTGTCAACACAGGGAAATGAGTACTTCAATATTAGGTGATACCTTTTTTATTTGGACTAAATATTATTATAGGACAAGATTTTAAGGCTTTACTATTTTGTCTCATTGTCTTAGATAATTATCTTGGATTATACATCTGTGTTTAAAGTAGCAATCCAACGACTTATTATTGATATTTTGAAATGGTTATGACGCTGGGGGTCTACATCGCTAAACCGTGTTCATTTCAGCTCTGGGGACCCCCTGCTTCTCAAGAGACTTACCTGTGTGGGTGCTGCCAGCACTCAATGCTTCATCAGTCTCCTGCGGCACGTAATCCGTCGTGGGTTCCTAGTGGCGCCCATGACACAGGAGATTTAAACGTCCATATTGTTTGCCCTGCCGGGGCTGTTACCGCGGAGACTCCTGTTTATGAATTCTGGGCCATAGTCCGCTACTCTGTATTAGTCTCTAACGAGCACCGTGCACTTGTAATATTTAAGAATTTATGGTAATATGGTATCTAAAAACCTGAGGCTGCCTGTATTAATATAATGTCAAGGATCTGGTGATTACCTGCCCCTTTGCAATAGGGATCTGATGATTACCTGCCCCTTTGCAATAGGGATCTGGTGATTACCTGCCCCTTTGCAATAGGGATCTGGTGATTACCTGCCCCTTTGCAATAGGGATCTGGTGATTACCTGCCCCTTTGCAATAGGGATCTGGTGATTACCGGCCCCTTTGCAATAGTATCTTTTCAGCTTGATAAATGCAATAACCAGTCCAATTAATACATTGTTTCCTTCTGCTCTTGTTGTTTAGCAAGTCCCAGTCTTTGACAAATGCCTTCAGCTTCACAGAGTCATCTTTCTTTCGATCCGCAGTTAATGAGGATGAAACCAAAGCCGAAACCATCAGGAACCTGAGGAAATCTTTTGCGAGCCTTTTTTCTGATTAGCGGCCGCTGGTTTCGTGCAGCTGTATAAGCAGCAGTTCTTGTTTCAGGGAATACCAATTGCCCCAAGCTGAAACTTAACAGACAACACAGAGTAACAGTGCTGGGCATCTCTATATATATATATTTAAAGCCCAGAAATCCTTAGTCATAGAGAAAGTAGCAAATAAGTGCAGAGTATGACCAGGCCTAAATGTTGGGTTTTGTGTTGTACGAGCACGTGACTCCAATCCGACCCCCAAGGTACACATTTCCATATTGCAGGTGTGACGTGGCCAGGGGCTCCTGCGCATTAGGAGTCGGCAGCTGTAGTTAATGGGAACCAATAATGTTTTGGGGGTTTTCTGTCTGTTTAACGAGACATTTAAGAAGATGTTATAATGCACATTGCTAGATACATTCGCATAGTGATTTTCAGAGGAGTCAATCTAAACATGAACTGCAGCGTTACAAAATAAGCTTGCAAAGCGTACAGTAAATGTACAGCAACTGTTATATACTTCAATCCGTGTGTGATAATCCTTACATTTTTATGATTTACTGTTACTGTTATGACTGTTGTATAAGCAACATGCTACGTTTAAAAGGAATGATTACAGAGTATAAGTCATTAAGAAGATATATAAAACAAAATGGTTTAATTATAGCACTTGAATTTGTGATATTGTGGCCTTACAGCGATGTATAAGCTTTGTAAACATGTTTTAGTAGTGCGGTGTATAAAGTATATACTGTTTTGCACATTCCTTTCCTAGTAAGTAGAGAAATGTTTTTGAATAATGTGTTTATTTACAGTTTAAAATCATGTAATATATTGTATATCTAATGTTGTCCTTCTCTGCTCCTGACTTAAAGACTTAAAATTTACAACAACTTGTGTGAAATTATGATTTTTCCCATTGAAAGAGTTAATTTCAATGTTTTATTAAAATTATTTACTTGTAATGTTTTTTTCCGATTCTATACAACTTAAAATCATGTAATTCGTTTGTTTTTTTTTAATATAAGCTGATACTGTTTCTTTATAAGGCAAAATTCACAAAGTAAATGAATGAAAAACAGTTTTCCCAGAAGCAGCTTTGAAACTGTTTTGTAATTTCCATCTTTTTATTTATTTCAATCTTGTATTTCTCTCTATTTGACTTATATGTTTTGATGTAAAAAAATGATATTCTTATGAAAATGAATATGATGCATTAAACTGTAAAAATAATAACTTAATTTATCTAAACTTTTCTCCCAATGGGGCTTAAAGTTGCATGAAAAAAAGAGGAACACATTTAACGCGATAAAAGACACCAAACAAGATACAAAATATAGAATATAGAATGGAATGATACTGGAAGTATTAGATGTCGGGTAGGTTGTGGCTCACTCATCAAATGACTGGGTAAACAGGTAGGTCATGAGCCTGTTTGTAAAGATGTCAAGGGAGAACCGTACAAGGCAAAGAGTTCCAAAAAATAGGAGCATTGTGGCAAAAAGCTCGGGCGCCAAAGGAAGTCAAGGAGTTTCTGGGAACTGTTAGGAGTCCTTCAGCTGTGGATTGAAGTGAGAGTGGCAGTGTTCAGAACCAGGAGAGCTTTCTAATACTTGGGCCCCAGATTAGTGAATGTCAGTAAACCAATCTTGAAACAAATTTGCCATCTAAAGGCAGTCAGTGCAGAGAATGGAGATCAGGTGTCATGTGGGAAGAATGGGTCTGGTTAGTTAACTACCTGTCCACAGCATTGTGTGCCAGGTGGAGGTGACACAGCTTTGTTTCCAGAAGCTCCAGGTAAAGTGTATTGCCATAGTCAAGGCGTGATGAAACATAGGCATGAACCAGCATAGGGAGATCGTCAGTGGGAAATGAGGTACTTACTGTAATCCTGGCTGTGTTCTTCATATGAAAGAATGAGGATTTTGATCACAACTGACAGTTGATGTTTAAGTGTCAGGACACAGCCAAGGACAACACCAAGATTCCACACACATGGTCAGGGTTTAGCAGCTGGGAACCCTCGAAATTAGGGCCAGATAGTTGACCTGACTGATGTCATCCGATTGCAAGGACCCACCTCAAGCACCTCTATCTTATCATTATTCAACCTCAACCAACTGGGATGGATAAGAGCTCAGCTCGACATCCACTGAGAGCTGATAATGAGTCCGGCCTAGTACCCAGTGCAAAGGACAAGTAGTGTTTCGTGTCATCATGTCATCCAGTGGTAGCATGTACACTGCAAGCAAATTGGGAGATAAGATAGAGCCCGTGGCACATGACAGGATCTGATGAACAGGAGTATACTCTCTGTGATCTGCCAGTGAGAAAAGATTTGAACCAACAGTGTCTCCCAGTCTACAGAAATCCTTCAGGTGCTTCATTAAAATGTCATGGTCCATAGACATAAATGCTCTGATGTTGAGTACCAATACTTACTTCCAGCCTTGCAACACTCATCCATGTTAGAGTGAACAAATGCAGAGTAATAAAATAAAATCAATCTCCATGAAGTTTGGTGGTACCTAACCCACCTTTAAAATATGTATAGATATAGAGAAGTCCTGAGAAAGTCCAGCAATAAGGCTCCTCCTGTAATAAAGCGTGCGTTCCTCTCACTGGATTCCCCTGGCCCGGGTTTTGCTTAAAGTTCCTCGGTTTTTGTTTCTGTTTTGAATTATGGGGAAAATGTCAATTTGATTAAAAAAATCATAATGTCATATAATTTGGAGCGGTTATTTACTTCCTATTTAATGTATGTACTTTACAAACTGTGCATCAAACATAATCAAACATATTAATGAGGTTGATCATAAAATAAGAAGTGAGTGAGTACTGTGAATGATTATTTGAGCCAATCAGCAACAAGACTTATAAGGATCAATATTATATTGAATAAAATTAGTTAAACAGAGAGATTATATAGACTATGGGATATTGAAGTAGCTGCGAGTTGAGCATATCCCTGTGGAAAGAGCCCGTCCCGGCAGATTTGCAGGTTTTGGTATTCTGTACGCCCTTCTTGCATGTCCAAACCATGTGGAAAAAGCTTTTTTGAAGCAGTTTCATTCCGGCTCCGTAAATCTAAGCGGAATGACCAAAAAGGCTCAAACTCGCTGTAATTCTCGTAGTTCCATTAACTCCAAAAGGCTAAACCGCATCAAACAACTCACAAATATTATTCTTATCAACCAGGAGGAGAGAGGGCGATGGGGGGAGAGAGAGGGGGAGAGGGTGAGATAGGGGGAGACAGAGGGAGAGAGAGACAGAGGGAGAGAGAGAGGTGGGGGGAGAGGGGGAAAGTGAGAGTGAGAGAGGGATAGAAGGACAGAGGGAGGCAGGGAGGGAGAGAGAACCTTCAAACCAACCCTACGCATTTCGCCTACTTTCCAGTTCGGGTTCCACAACCCCTGAGGAAGCCGAACTGGAAAGTAGACGTAACGCGTAGGGTTTTTGGCCCTCTGAAGACTACATAGCTGGTGAGGAAGAGTCCAGTCCCTCGTGAGCCACTGTACCGTGCTGCGCACACAGACGCGGAAGTGCTGACGGTCACCATTGAACTACGTGGATCACAGTATCCTGGCGGCAAACGGGGACTTACACCGTGACTCTTTCGGTTCCAGAAGCAGTCCCAGAGTGGCGAGAGTGTGCCCGTAAAGCACTCATTGTGATTTACTTTTCGGGAGAATGTGAGTGTGTCCATCACCCTTGAATCTAATCATTTGTGCATTAAAACTGTATTATGCTATGTACTCCTCTTTGTTTTTCAAGAGAGTCACGCGTGATCAGACCATCTTTATGCAGACCTATGTGAGTGATTTGTTCACTTAACCACTTTCACACCACTTTCACTGGGTCAATCTTAGTAAAAGTTCATTGTGTGCTAGTACTCTACTGCGCTTTATATTTTCCCCCTGCCTGTTCAATGTGCCTTGTGCACAAAAAGGCGCGCACCTGGTTCTATCTTTGAAAACGACCGTTCGCCAGTACAAGTGGTCACTATCTGTACTAATATGGTAGTGTAGAATAGCAGCCTATTTGTTTTATATATGTAATATACATTTATAATATATGTATATGTATATATATATTTCATATATTATTTATTATTATTTTATTAAATTATAAGGGATTGGGGGAGAGAGGGAAGGTGACTCTCGCATCAGCATACAATGTGATGAATATTAACAAAGGTGAAATAGGGAATAGGGAGTAGTTATAAAGTAAGAGAAAAGAACACCCTTTTGAAAGCACTCATTGTGGTAAATGGTATGATGAATTTAAATTAATAAGTAATACTTTATTATCAATAGTTAAAATAAATGGTAATGAAACTAAACTAATAATAATAATAAACAAAGGTGACCTAACATATAAAACAAACCAAGGTGCATTATACAAAAACTGAAACGGAGGGGAAGTCCATAGTAGATAATTACTTAATAGTAATAAAATGGCTCACAATTGCTATAGGAGAACCCCTAGGTCCAGCACTAGGGAAATGATTAAAAGCCTGTACTTTTTAAACAGGTAGCAAGAGACTGACCATCATGATGATCGTAAATGTATGACATGTGGATGTTCCTACAAAGACCACAACCAGCGTGAAATAATCCCAGACTAAAGTGTCAAATAACACAGTCAGTATTGCCTAGGTACACCGCTGGTCTGAAGGCACCTAGAATATTAATTGCAGGATAACAGCAATGGCTACTAGTTATCTAGTTGCTAGATACACATTAATATGATGTATCTTAATGCATAAAGTGCATAAGAGCCCACAAAGTGTGTTGAAATGGCCCTGAGGCACGGATCTGGTCCGTATCAAGTTATAGGCTCCTATATTAAAACTAAAAAATGCACTTATAGGCAGCAGTAGGTGGTTAATGAGGAACAATCAAACCGTGAATCAATGGGTGGGTGGAACCGCAAGTAAAACACACATATTTGTATCCAGCAGCCTGCTACTTTAAGATTGACGTCAGTCTGGTCCCGCCTCCCACCTGACGTACGTTTCGCGGAGGCGCATTCATGCCGGGATGAGGGTGAGAGGCACTGTTGAGTGCCGGTTTAGCCGCGAGTCGCTGCTATTGTGTAGGTTTGATCTCCACACAACCTACTAACCTCCATTATGGGCTCAATATGACCCTATTTTAAAGTGTATTAGTTGTGTTTGGTTACTACGCCATGACGATGGCGCAAGTAACACAGTAGCCTTTAAAATTCTGATATTGCTTTGGTAAAGCTGAAGTACCTTTTTGTGTTGCTACATTCAATCTTAAAGTAGCAGGCTGCTGGATACAAATATGTGTGTTTTACTTGCGGTTCCACCCACTGCACTGCCACTTCCAGACACTGCGGACGTGTCTGTTCCTTCCACGGTAAGTGAAGAACTGCTTTTCTTTTTCCGCCTTTTTGATTTGGATGACACCGTCCCTTCAGGGATATTGGGGTCTCCATCTTCATTTGAAATTTTAGCGGCTTCATTATATACGCCAGGCTTTTCTTGCAGCTGCTTTAGCTGACAGAAATATTGGGTGATCTGCTGCTCCCGCTCTGTCTCCTGCTGATCATATTCGTCAAAGGGAGCGGTCTTTTCTGTTCTTGCCGAGTTCAGACACCCCCACCATTCTTGGGGTGTTTTGTGGGTGTGACTCGGTTCGGGTTCCCCATAAGAGATGTCTTCCTCTTTATTGGACTGGAAGGCACTCTTCCGTGGGGTAGGGTTCATTACATGAACGCTGCATCTTGTCCTCCATTTTTAGGCTATCAGGTGTAATTTTCTTCCTGACCTCAGAAGGCACTATTGCAGCTGTTGCCACTGTATTTGCTAGAACCCCCAATTGTGGTAGTCCTACAGATGGGCATATTTTGCTTGTAGAGGTCGTAGCTCTCACAGGCATCTCTGTAGACTTTTTCTTTCTTGGGTAAGTTTTACAATATCAGCAGTACTGTGCACACATTTTCTCTCATCAGGTATACAGGATGTGCACTTGCTAGGTAAAAAAGTCTATTTGCTTTACACCATTTACTTGCTAGGTATAATCTCTCATTAGGTATGCTGGATGTGCAGTTGCTAGGTAAAAACTTCTGTTTGCTTTACACCATTTACTTGCTAGGTACAATCTCTCCTCTTCAGCAACAGAATTTGGTTTTCTGCCTGAGTTCAGTAATTGTAATTTTCTCTCACAGGCATCTCTGTAGACTTTTCTTTCTTGGGAAAAATGTTTTTTTTTTTTTTTTTCAATATCAGCAGTACTGTGCATGCATTTTCTCTTATCAGGTATACAAGATGTGCAGTTGCTAGGTAAAAAAAATTCTATTTGCTCTACACCATTTACTTGCTAGGTGAAATCTCTCCGCTTCAGCAACAGAATTTGGTTTTCTGCCTGAGTTCAGTAATTTTCAGTCTCATCTTTGGGTATTATGGCATTCACACTTCACACTTTGGGTGTCTGTTTTTGCTCCCAAGATATATATAGGCAGACTTTTTTTACTTGCAGAAAAAAAACATTCTTTCATTCCCGGCAGGGTGACTCAACACTCAGCATTTGTTTGCTAAAAATTCCCCTGCTTCAGCACAGTCTTGTATCAATTTCCACACTTTTCTGCATATACTCCATTCACAGCTGGTAGCCCTATGCGGTGTGGCAACCTTTATTTGCAAAATCAGTACCACTCGTGGGTCACCATCTGTATTCACTGCTTCAGCTAAACTTTTGAAAACAACAAACACCTATCCCTTTTTAAGGGCTGACTCACTTCTTGAACCCTGACTATGGCTGGAAGGCAAAACCCCTATTTCAATGACCATATTACACTTTGTGATAGGCAAAATAAGGTTTAGCTACTTCAGCAGTCTCTTCTGGGTTTTTGTAAGTTTCAGTGCAGTGTGTATCCCTTTAACTCTGATCTCTGCTGCATGAGGGTTTTTTTTTTTTTTTTCCAGACTGTTTGTAGGCCAAAAAGCATAACAAAAAATTTCACATAAAAATCTCCGGTCCTTTTTAACTTCAAAGACACCTCTTATCCCACTTCTGACACCAAATGTAGACGGACGTTCACAGAGGTACACAATTGGAGGCTTTTATAAGGTGAAATTATAATAGGCTTTATTGTGCCTTTTCCTTTTTCATCAGGAAATCATCCAAACACAGGGGGGGGAACAAAGCTTCTATTCACTTGGGAGTATTTCTAGTGAAAATACCATGCAATTAATTCACAACTCCCTAAGTCAAGCATGTTTCGCAGCCCCAAAATATATAGCATGAAATAAGCAGATATAAGCAGTCTCTTAATAATGAAAGTCTTATCTGTTCCTTGGAGGGAAAATCTTCTCTGGTTCAGCTTCCTTCCCTCAGGGTGTGTCAGCATTCAGGTTCAGAAGTTTTCCCTGTGTCTTGTAAGCAGCTCTGCTGTTTCTTCTGGCAGGGCTCAAAACTGTTGTGAGAGTCAAACACAATCTCTGCTCTCTCTCCCAAGTTCAGCTCAAAGTCACAGCTAAGGAGTTACTTCCTGTTACAAAGGCAGGCTTTTTCTACCACCTCTAATCAGGCAGGTGGTGTTAGTTAATTTGCTACCAGCAGTTAACCACCACACTCCTGGATTAGAGGCACATTTGTGAACAGGGATAAGTCCCCTGTTACACACCTTCAGGTAACAGCAGGTGTCTGAAAGCCCATTTACCTGAGTGGGCTGTAAGGAGTCTTCCAGCACTGCAAGGTGTCTTACTATATCATAGCACCACTTAGTAAACATAGGCTGTAATCTGTATGCGTCTATGTCACTGCATCTATTGGAGACATTAAAGGCAAATAAAAGCAGAAACATGTTGTAGCCATTAGGTATAATGTAATAATGTATATTATTTTAACATAGTAAGAAAAGCTTCACACTAATCCAGGGGTCTCAACTCCAGGCCTCCCCCCCCCCCACCCCCCCCCCCCACCCCCAACAGGTGAGGTTTTCAGGAAACCCCTGCTCCAGCACAGGTGGTTCAAACTTTGACTGAACCACTGATTGAGCCACCTGTGCTGACGGTGGGATATCCATAACACGGCCAGTTGGGGGTCTGGAGGACTGGAATTGAGACCCTTACGCTAATCTATTTCAAACCCCATGACCACGTTGCACAGTTAGAGAAGGAAACGAAAGAACTATGTAATGTGCAATAGTGTGACAGACCGAGACAATACACAGCAACATGTAGGAAGCAGTGAAGGGTAATTTCATTTTAATTAAATGTTAGGAAGCTGGAGGATATCCATTGGCAAAAACATTTGATTTCTTTTTTTAGGCGTGTGTGAGACATAGATATCACTGATCGAGCAGGAAATGATTCATCTTACATCCTAGATAAAATTAGGTTTGGGGAGGAACAAGTCTTGGCCTATAGGGACACCAATGGAATGCAAGGGACATTTTAAGAAAAATAGCAAAATAAGTGGGAGTTAGGCCAGGATAGTCGAAAACAAAAATATTCAAAACTTGGACAGAAGTGTGGGATAATGACATGCAGAAGAGCAGTAGGGTGCGTTTGCTAGACATTTATATTTTGGCTTCCACTGCTTTACCACCACGGGCTCTTTGGCTCAGGAGAAATGATAGGCTCATTCTAGTTGTTCTGGGATAATAAAATGGCTGCCAAAAGCTGTTGTCGTTAAACTAATGAATGCAAGGGACATGCTTGTGACACTGATGAATCTCTACTGCACTAGAAACGTAAGTAGGAAAGAAGCAATGCTACTCAGGTGGACCTCTTGGTTCATGTAAGATTGCCGTGTATTCCACAGCAGGGGTGCTCAACTTCAGCCCTCAAGCCCCCGCAACAGGTCAGGTTTTCAGGATATCCCAGCTTCAGCACAGGTGGCTCAATCAGTCCCTGCTCCACACGGATGGCTCAATCAGTCCTGCTTCAGTACAGATGGCTCAGTCTTTGACTGAGCCTCTGATTGAGCCACCTGTGTTGAAGCTGGGATATCCTGAAAGCCTGACCTGTTGGGGTGGGGGGGCGAGAGCAGTGGAGTCGAGCCCCCTGTTGTACACTATGGAGGCGAGGCGTGTGTGCTTTTTGTCTCCACTGTGTATTAGCCTCTTACTTAGGAGCCTGGGAGAAATCCATTTTACGGAGCAGCACGCCACACCCAAATATTCCGATTTTAGTTTTTAAGGCTTCTTTTACCTCCACTGTATTTCTAACCCGGTTATTATTGTGTTTTTGATCTTTTTCATTATGGCCCATAATAAGGTGTAATAAAGTGATATCTCTCATTATCTATTATTTTTACATTTGCTTCTGTCATCTCTACTGTTTTAAGTGCTTGATTATAATAAGATAAGACACCGTTTAGTAAATAGGCCTCTGGCTATAAAACTCTACAACGACCTTGTACTGTAGCATGCACTCGAATTATGTGTTCTAATAAACTTACAACACATGCTATAACCACAACACATCCATATATGCTTTCCACATTGCCTCCTTGTCTGGCAGTATACAGTACAGTATAGTATGTCTGTCTGTCTGTCTGTCTGCCCCTCTCTGCCTACTCAACTTGAAGAAGTCATTACCAAGCTTCTCTGCAGGGTAAATAAGTGGGAAATGTCACTTTGACCAAGTGCAAGTTATGAAATCCTAAAGAAAGGGTCCCCATTAATTACAGAGGTGTCTGTGAGCAGTTAATACGTAATAACTGATCAGCTTCGGGGTCTGCAAAGTGTTTGTAAAGCTCGTGTTACCAATGCATTCATTCGAGATGCAGCCCCCCCTGCAGCCCCCCCTGCAGTCCCCCCCCCTGCAGTCCCCCCCCTGCACTCGTCCCCCCCTGCAGTCCCCCCCCCCGCAGCCCCCCCCGCAGCCCCCCCCTGCAGCCAACCCCAAAATGATCTATGTAAAAAGTAAGTTTAAAATGACATCCTTTAAAAAACGTGCTCTATAAGAGAGTGGGAAAACCTGAATAGCAGCATATTAGGCAGGGGGCAGAGGCGAAAACGTGGAAAAGGAAGGTTGTCTGGTAAAATGACAATATGTAAGGAGGAAGTGAGAGCTTATTATGACCTTACATGTGATGAAGGCGTGTATGCGTGTATGTATGTATATATGCGTGTATGTATGTATACGTGTATGTATGTATGTATGTATGTGTGTATGTATGTATGTATGCGTGTATGTATGTATGCGTGTATGTATGTATGTATGCGTGTATGTATGTATGTATGTATGCATGTATTTATGTATGTGTGTATCTATGTATGTGTGTATGTATGTATGCATGTATGCGGTTATGTATGTATGCGTGTACTGTATGTATGTATGTATGTCTGTCTTTATTTATATAGCGCCATCAATGCACGTAGCGCTTCACAGCAGTAATACACGTGACAATCATATAAATAACAAATAACTACAAATAACACATAATGGGAATAAGCGCATCAGAAATAAAAATAAAATTTCGGCCGTTCTGTTCCGGATCGTGGATTGGTTCGAGAGCTTGCGGTGACCATGGGAATCGGAGGGTGAAGACATCTAAAGGTAAGGAAAAATATTGAATGTATGTTATTTTTATTTTACAGTTTTTTTAAATTTTATTTTTATTGTGATAGAATTTTTTTTATGCCCATTCATTGCCACTGTATGTATGTATGTCTCTTTATGGATATACATACTTACAGGGACAAGCAATGGTTGTTTTTACAAATGCTTGCTTTTATGCATTTTACATTTATATTAGTAATTAGTTTTTTTTAATTATTATGCTCTTTATTTAGTGTTTGTATTTAGTATGCTGGCATTTTTGGTGGTGTTTTATATTGTTTATTTCTGGCTTTTGATTGGTGTTTGCTTTTTAATGTTGGATTATTTTGTGACTTTTGTTTTAGAATGATGCAGTTTATTTGGATATTTATTTTTTTTATTCATGGTTTTGTTTTACATAGTTGCATAGTTACATGGTAGATGAGGTTGAAAAAAGACGTACGTACGTCCCTCAAGTTCAACCTATGCTAAATTTAGACAACAGATACTTTATCCTTTATCTATACTTACTTATAGATCCAGAGGAAGGCAATAAAAAAAACCAGAGTCATATCATCCAATGATGTCTCATAAGGGGAAAAATAAATTCCTTCCTGACTCCAAGAATTGGCAATCGGATTAATCCCTGGATCAACATATTTCCCATGTATACTTTTTTGGTATATCCCTGTATACCTTTCCTATCTAAAAAGATGTCCAACCTTTTTTTGAACAAATCTATTGTATCTGCCATCACAGTCTCCATGGGTAATGAATTCCATATTTTAACTGCCCTTACTGTAAAGAACCCTTTCCTTTGTTGCTGGTGAAATCTCCCTTCCTCCAACCTTAAGGGATGGCCCTGAGTCCTTTGTACTGCCCGTAGGATGAATAGTTCTTTTGAAAGCTCCTTGTGTTGTTCCCGAATATATTTGTATATAGTTATCATATCCCCTCTTAGACGCCTCTTTTCTAATGTAAATAAATCTAATTTAGCTAGCCTCTCCTCATAAGTTAGATTGTCCATCCCCTTTATTAATTTGGTGGCTCTTCTCTGGACTCTCTCTAGTTCCATAATGTCTTTTCTTAGGATTGGTGCCCAAAATTGTACTCCATATTCAAGGTGTGGTCTTACCAATGCTTTGTAAAGGGGCATAATTATGTTTACTTCCCTTCCATCCATTGCCTGTTTGATGCAAGATAAGATCTTGTTTGCCTTTTCAGCTACTGTATGACTTTGGGCACTATTGCTAAGCCTGCTGTCTACAAGCACTCCTAAATCCTTCTCCATCAAGGATTCCCCCAATTTATCCCCATTTAATTTGTAATTCGCCTTTTTATTCTTGCATCCCAAATGCATAACCTTACATTTATCTGTATTAAACCTCATCTGCCATTTACCTGCCCACGTTTCCAGTCTCTCCAAGTCCTTCTGAAGAAAAATTACATCCTGCTCTGATTCTATTACCGTACACAATTTAGTATCATCAGCAAAAATGGACACTTGCTCTCGATGCCAAACTCAAGGTCATTAATAAACAAGTTAAAAAGCAGGGGTCCCAGTACCGATCCCTGAGGTACTCCACTCACGACTTTAGCCCAACCTGAAAAAGTTCCATTTATGACAACCCTCTGTTGTCTGTCCTTTAACCAGTTTTCAATCCCGATGCGTATATTATTACTGAGTCCAATTTGCTTTATTTTGTACACCAACCTCTTGTGTGTAACCGTATCAAAAGCCTTTGCAAAATCTAAGTAGACCACATCAACTGCATTACCCTGGTCTAAATTCCTACTTACCTCCTCAAAGAAACAAATAAGGTTAGTTTGGCATGATCTATCCTTCATAAATCCATGCTGACTATTACTAATAATTTTATTTTCCATTAGGTATTCCTGAATATTATCCCGTATTAAACCTTCAAGAAGTTTCCCCACTATTGAAGTCAGGCTTACAGGTCTGTAATTCCCCGGTTGTGATCTAGCTCCCTTTTTAAATATAGGCACCACATTGGCTTTACGCCAATTTTGTGGAACTGAGCCTGTGGAAATGTAGTCCTTGAATATTAAATATAATGGTTTGACTATTACTGAGCTTAACTCCTTGAGAATTCTTGGATGTATGCCATCGGGGCCAGGTGCCTTATTTACTTTAATTCAAGTCGTTTATGCATTTCTTCCTCAGTTAACCAATTGTTCATTAATATGGAGGTTGTGGCTTCCTCCTGCGGCACTACTATTGAACTTGATTCTTCCCTGGTAAGCACAGAGGCAAAGAATTTGTTTAATACCTCTGCTTTTTCCTTATCTCCAATAATCTGCCTACCCATCTCACACTGAAAGGGTCCTATATTTTCTTTTCTCATTTTTTGTTATTAAGGTACTTAAAGAATTTTTTAGGGTTGACCTTACTTTCTATTGCAATCCTTTTTTCATTATCCATTTTTGCTAATTTGGTTGCCCTTTTGCAATTTTTGTTGCATTCCTTATCATTCTGATACGATATCTCCGTCCCTTCTGACTTAAAGAATCTAAACGCCTTCCTCTTCTTGTCCATTTCATCCCCTACCTGTTTATTTAGCCACATTGGTTTTGGTGTTTTAATTGTTTATTCTGGTCTTCCTTTTGGATTTGATTAATTGATTGGTGTTAATTTTGTTGTGTTTACTTCTTAATTTGTTTTTATTTAGTGATTGTTTGGAATGCATAGGAGATTGTTTGTAATTGTTTTTTTAAAGTAGACCATTGACTGGCATAGTGTTAAATCACGCTCATATTATATGGACATAATGTACCCACTGTGCCATTCAATTGTTTTATTGCCTTTTGTTATGTATTTAGTTGGCTATGTGCTGTGTATTATTTGGCAATGTTATGTGTTTTATTTGGTCTTGTTTTTTTTATTCCTTCACCATTTCTTGCTATAGTGGGAAATCATGCCCGTATTATATGAGCATGATGTACCCACTTTACCAATGAATGGGTGAAGGGTGGGTATAGTGGGTCCGTGGTGGGTGGTTAGGCCTCCCGGGTGAGTAGCGGTGCAGGGTGGTTTAACCCCTTAATTACTATAGTGGTTATTAACCACTTAGGTGATTAAGGGGCTAGGGGACATTACATTGTATTTATTATGTATTCTTGCGGACATCGGAGGACATGGCCCTGCAGTAAGCTGATGAGGACACCCGTCACTTTGGCAGTGGTAAGTAGAACGGTTTTTATTTACTTTATTTATGCTGCCTAGCTAATGTGTTTAATAATGGGCAAATAATCTATTATCCATATCTGGATAATAGTTCTTTTGTCCATTACTGTACTGTATGTGTTTGGGGGGGGGGGCTGTATTGATTTAAATGTAGGCCATATTTATTTTTTAAATACAGGGTTGGTACCGCAGGCCAGCAGGGCCCGACGGGACCACCCGAGGACCCCCGGACACCCACGGAGACCACTTGAGGACCCACAGACACCTGCAGAGAGGAAACGGGGGGACCACCCGAGGGCCCACAGATACCCATAGGGATGACCCGGGGACCCCCAGATACCTGTGGGGACCGTTGTCGCCCGTTAGGTCCCATGGAACCCGGGAACCACCTGGAGGCCCACGGACCCTAGCGGGGACCACCCGAGGGCCACCAGACACCCGCCGACCTGGGGTATTAAGCGTGTGTGTAAAAAAATAAATATTGGTTTTATGTGGGGGCACAGGGGGTGGGTGGGTTGTGTATTGGTGTTTATTAGATATTGTAATGGTTTATTGGGGGCCTAGGAGGTGGATAGTGGGGCTGTTGTGTGTATTTATGTTTATTGTGGGTAGTGGGGGTGGGTGTAGGGGGTATTAGCCCCAATGATGGGTGTTTAAGCCTATCGAGTGGGTAGCTGGAGGGGGTAACCCCTTCATTACCTTAGCGGTATTAACAGCTAAGGTAATGAAGGGGTTAAGTCCACCCGCAACCCCCCCACCCTCCCTCAAGGCCTACACACCCATCAAGGGCCAAATATCACCTTCACCCACCCCCGCTATCCACAATAAGCCTGGCACTGGTGTTTAACCCCTTCATTGCCTTAGCTGATATCTGCTAAGATAATGAAGCTGTTTTAATGTAATTTGTATTAATAGTGTGTGGGAGTAGGGGGGTCTCCTGTGCTGAACCACTTTGATTTCAGCCTCGGGACCCCTTGGTTCCAGAGTTACAGTACCTAGTATTTTAATCGCCCGGTTACATCACGTGGACCCTTTAAAAATGGTGGCGGTGCCGGCACCTGATGCCCCATACCAGGGCCTGTAACTCGGGAAGCAGGGGGTCCCTGAGCTGAAGCGCTTTGATTTCAGCCTCAGGAACCTGGTGATTTTTTCTATCGGACTTTACTGCATGGGGCCCTTTGTATTTGTGACTCTGCCTATAATAAACATGAGGACACAGTACAGAGGAAGCAGCACTCCAAGAGAACAGCAATAAATAGTGTATTATTCACAGTATATCCAAAAGGCCTCATACCGCCTCATACTCCCCCTCTCTGCTTTGTCACGTCACAGTGTATAGTAATACATACAGCAGGGTTTTGTTCACTTTCTTTTTGCTATTTTTTAGTGATGTTTATTATACATATTGGAAATGAAGCAGTTCTAATTGCCACTTTACTGCACTTTGTGTGAGTAGAATATCCTTCTCACTGCTGAACCTGTGATAATCACAAATCATCAGCATGATTCAGCGTTTCAGAAAGAATGCGCTTCTTTTCTCTGTAATGTTAGTTAATGAGTAATGAAACTCTAGTATCAAGGTGCTTTTCAGTCACTCTCCCTTCACGTGCTACCGCACTTACCATGCGTTTAACCCCTTCCTTCACGTGCTACCGCACTTACCATGCGTTTAACCCCTTCCTTCACGTGCTACCGCGCTTACCATATGTTTAACCCCTTCCTTCACGTGCTACCATGCTTACCATACGTTTAACCCCTCCCTTCCCGTGCTACTGCTTACCATATGTTTAACCCCTTCCTTCCCGTGCTACTGCTAACCATGCATTTAACCCCTTCCTTCCCGCGCTACTGCTTACCATATGTTTAACTCCTTCCTTCCCATACTACTGCTGCTTACCCCTTTAGTGTTAGAGAAGTCCGCTATGCATTTCTGTGCACTGAAGCACGCTGAACTGCACTGAAGAGGTTAAAAAGACAGCTATATTTTAGCCATAATTGGAAGGTTATTGTAACTGTAGGAAAGCTGATAAGAAACCCCTGTTTCTAATGCTCTCCTACTTTATCACAACTAGATGTTTTCTTTGCTTCTTTTTAGTTGCTGAACTAAAAAAGCGCAAAACTGGGGTTAAAAAAAGTGCTCTAGAGTATATTTAATAAAATCAACGTCCTATTTTATATCAGAGTTGCCTTGATTTTGGGGTGAGATTTAGACACATAACCCCCAAAGTGTGTTAAACATTAAGCAAACATATTCTTTTCATTATAATAATGACGGTTACTTTTTCTGTTTGATAAGATAACGTGTTTCATTAAATATGTGAAAGGACTTGCAAAGCTGTTCCTAAATGTCAGGTGGCATTTAAATGGGCTCATTTGGTGTCACCATTTTGACACTACATTTCTGTTTCATTAGGGATGTGAGAAGGAGATTTGGACCTGGGAGGGGGGTGAAGAATGTATGGGACTGGGGAAAGGGCCGGAACAGATGGGGAAGCCCAGAACCAACGGTGGAGGATGGTGGCGGGACCACATGGGCACACCTGTGCTCCACAGAGGGGCCTCCCAACGGCTTGCGGAGGGTCAGTAGCCAGCAGAGTGTCCTACACCTAAGTTTGCAGTCAGGGGGGTATGGAGGCAGGAAGTATTTTCCAGGGGGTATGAGAATGCGGGAATTAGGTATGGGTCGGGTGATAAGACGAGGCCCAACCAGCAGCTAAGACGGAAGAGGTGAATCCCCCCAGGAGCTGGAGGGGACATTTGCAGAAGTTAGGTCCGCAGGGGCCGACGGAACTGAGGCCATCGTCTCGGCTCTTACCCCTGTCAGCTGCCCCTGGCTGAGACTGTGAATAATAAATCCCACCAAGAGTCTTAAAATCTCTCTCTCTCCCGTCTCGTTACGGCTTCTGCACACACCAGCAGGTCACATGACTCCCTTATATACTTTCCGGTTCTGCGAATTGTATATGTCAGGGGTGGCCAACACCCGTCCTCAAGCCCCCTACCCCCCTGCTTCAGCATAGGTGGCTCAATCAGAGACTTAGGCCACGTCCATAGCAGGGGAAGCCGCGCTGAGCCCCGGCATCCTCAATGAGGATGTCTTGAGAGGGGGCTCACGCGAGCGTCCGCAGGCGTGCTGAGGCGTTGGATTTTTCAGCCGACAGCCAAGCTGTTTTTCAGCGCGCTGTCGGCTGAAAACATCCAATCAGCGCGAAGCAGCGTCAACGTCACAGCGGAGTGACTTCAGCGCCGTGATGTTGACGTCAGTGCGTCGCGGGCGATTGGCCCAACGACGTCACTGCTTCGCCTCCTTCAGCCTCCCCCCGCCTCCCGATGGCGCCCGCTGGCTCGCCTGCATGTGCATGAAATCGCACAGGATTCAGCAGGCGAGCCTCAGCGTCAGCGCGGTTCAGCACTGCTCCCATCTCTATGGACACAGCCTAAGTCTTCGACTGAACTTCTGACTGAGCCATCTGTGCTGAAGCAGAGATATCCTGAAACCCTGACCTATGGGTGGGGTCAGGACGGGAGTTGAGGACCCCTGGTATATGCTAAGAATTCGCTGGCTCTCTGGCAATTTTTCCGTAAAAGATGGCTAATTTAGGGGCTTTATTAGCCCTCTGAGAAGTGGCAAATGGATCCGTAAGGAATAGAATTTGGGGGAAACCTGCTAATCTGTGCATGCATTTCAGACACGTTTACACATCTATACTTTTGATTTTGCGATCCATACCAAACATACAACATTGCTATCATGACTCAGGATGTCCAGTGACATACACATGTCGCAGGCGATATTACGCCCACTAGCGTTATTTAACAGGAGTGCTACTGGAAATAACGGTTAAGGAGATGACACGTTATTTAACATGTTATTTTGTGAGTTACCGATCGTTGACAGGTGTAATAACGTCTGCTACATCTGTAGGCTTTAAAATCCAAAGATACAACATTACATCCCACAGAATCATGAGGTTTCACATCGCCCATTTATCTAGATAAATAACAGTTGTATATTGAGTTCAAATGTCCATAACTTCTTCACATCAGAGCTCGGTCCCTGGCGTGTATGTATTTCATTCAGATTCTCTCTTACATGCTCCGGGTTGATACTTTGTAACATAACCTTTTTTTTATGGACACATAGAAACAATAATCAGTATTTTTCAACAATATCATTTATAATAAAGGTCAAAGAAACATGTATTAAAAATGATCACATATTGCCCAGATACAAATAGGCAGGATTTTCTAGAAATATCACATACATTGTTACTTCTGAGGCATACAGTCTGTTGGCCTTTATATAAGTTATATATGTGACATGCCCCTAAATCTCCCCTTCCTATCTGCCTAATAAGGTGGACCTGACATGGAATTGCGACATGTACAATTAATCCTCATATACTTTACTGCTGATCCGGGGAGATCTGATGGCCAATTATTGGAGTCAGGAAGGAATTTATTTGTCCCCTTATGAGATATCATTGGATGATAAGTCACTGGGGTTTTGTGTTTGCCTTCCTCTAGCTCAATATACTGTAAGTACGGATATAGGATAATGTATCTGTCGTCTAAATTTTGCAAAGATTGAACTTGCTGGACGCATGTCTTTTGTTCAACATCATCTACTATGTAACATTGTAACTATGTAACGGTGTAGCTATGTAACGGTGTAGCTATGTAACGGTGTAGCTATGTAACGGTGCAGCTATGTAACTATGTAACAGTGTAACTGTGTATCTATGTACTGTAACTATGTAACGGTGTAACTATGTAACTATGTAACGGTGTAACAGTGTAACGGTGTATCTATGTAACTATGTAACATTACAATGTTTTCATGTTTTCTGTGTTGTTAATTATTCAGTCACATAGGTTAAGCTGCACTAATCTCTCAATGTGAAAAGGAGGTTATTAAAGTTCGTATTTTATCTCTTAGATTATTTCAAACAAAAGGGCTGAGCAAAACCTGACATGATTACTCCAAAGACCAGCGATTACTCTGGGGCCCAGAAAGGGGGTGAGCAGAAAGTTCTTCCTGCATATTTATATTTCAGAGGTACTCTAGTGACATATGAAAACATAAGAGATATGATTTAGCATATTTGTTATTGACTGGCAATACAGTATGTCAGATATTGGGGTGGCTGTTCCAAGAAAAAGAGAAGTCACACATACACTAGCAACCTTATTCATTTAAGTTTGGCTTTCTGTCTATGGGCCTCATGCAGTAAGCCCCGATAAGGCTTTTTCGGCATTTTATAGCCGTTTTTTGCCCTCCTGATTCAGTAAGCCCCGATAAGTGGGAATTATCGGCAACTTTTCTTCCGAAAAAAAAATTTTCGCCACCCGGCTGCCGATAAGCCACTTATCGGGACTTTTTTTTCCCGCCTGAATTCAGTAAGCCCCGATCAGCTTTTCGGTGCTGATCGGCAGGCCAGATTGGAGATTTTATGGCCAATCCAGCCCGCCAACTAAAGTTGGCAACTTGCTGAAGGAGAAGCATCGGCCGGGGCGACACTTAGGAAAAATCAGCCCTTTTTCCTGCCTGTGATTGATGCTGGGGGTCTCCGGAGCTGATACCCGCACCGGAGCCCCCCGGCATGCATCCGAGGCAGGAAAAAGGCATTTAAAAGCCACTTCATTACCTTAGCGGCTAACCGCTAAGGCAATGAAGGGGTTAACCCACCGTGCCAACGTTATTGTGGGTAGCGGGGATGGGTGAGGGGGGTATTTGGCCCTGGGTGTGAGTTTAGGACTTGCGGGGGGGATGCGGGGGCACTTAACCCCTTCACGACCGTAGCGGTTAATACCGCTACGGTCCTGAAGGGGTTAAGGCCTCCCGCTACCCACCCGCAAGCCCTAAACAACCACCGTTGGGGCTAATGCCCCCTTCACACACCCCCACTACCCACAATAATAAAAAAACACACCCCAGCCCCACAATAACGAAATAAATAAATAATTAAATAATTATATATATATATATATATATATATATATATATATATATATATACCCAACAACACCTATACCCCCCTAACATACAGTATAGTAATGGGCAGAATGACTATTATCCACAAATGGATAATAGTGCAGTTGTCCATTTAAAATACATACACAACAATAAAGACATTAAATACATATAGCACTCACCCATGTCCCACTGCCACGATGAAGGCCATCCTCATCTTCATCCTGCCCATGCCCCATCCGCTTCTGCAAAACAAACACAAGAATTACAACATCCAAATTAATGTCCCCTAACCCCTTAATCACCATAGCGGTTATTAACCGCTACAGTTATTAAGGGGTTAAGCCACCATCACCCACATACCCTCCCCCACAAAGCCCCCCAACCACCCTCACCCAATACCCACAGGGGAGTCCTACCAAATACCCTTGGGCCTAATACCCCCTCCCCCAGCACATACAGTACAATAATGTGCCAAATAACTATTATCCACATAGGGATAATACATTATTTGGCCATTATTAAACACATTCAATACCGTTAAAATGTAAAGAAAATTGTACTAACCTCATCAATAAGAAGTCTCCGTCGCCAGCATCATCCTTGGGGTCCGTTGCCAACATTTTAAATAGCCACAACATTTGAATATCATTAACATAACACTGAACCCCTTAATCACCTTATCGGGTACTAACCTGAAAGGTAATTAAGGGGTGAAGCCATCCTGCAATGCCTACAACAGTTATGCATAACATCCTCAGTGAAATAAATACCCATTGCCTAACCAAATTCCATTTAATCATTCAATCTGTAGGCTCACATGCCTCATAAAACATTGCATTTACAGTGTATACATGTAGCATAACATGTAAACTGCATGTACACGCTGCAAATCAATGTTAACAATACAATAATCCCACTCAAATCGCCATACATCACAAGAAGTATATTATTTAATCCAATAAACTCACCATCAATGAATTACCACACATACTTACATCCCTAAACAATTAAAATACCATCCATACCAATTACACAATGAACTAAAGCTATCCTAACAGAGAACAACTTCAAAACATAGAAAAAAGTACACCAACAATTACAATATAATAAAGCAAGGCTTTCCATATCCTACTGTACGGCCTGGAAGCCCAAAACTTACATCTGTCTAAAAATAAAATACATTTAGCACACATCAATGCATAGCCACAATGATTATCAATACAGAATAAGAAGCTTTAACAACACTATCATTTCTTACCCTGTATATATATCTGTACACATATATACAGACATACATACAGTGGGAAGAAATGATATGCATTATAAAAAATGAAAACATGAAAAGCAACAACAAAAAACAGTTACATTAAGAACATTTCTTTATTTAACTTAACATTACTTGCCCCCACCGACTCCCGTTGATCAGCTTACTCACGTACCAATCCACGACACCATCCACGACACCATCCACGACACAATCCAGGAACAAATCCACGAACCAAACCAGGAACCAATCCAAGAACAAGTGCAGGAACCAATCCAGGAACCAAGCCACGAAGAAATCCACGAAACAATCCACGACACGATCCAGGAACAGGAAACCATAAAAGAAAAAAACATAACAAATTAAACATTAAAATAATACTGCACCGACACACTTTATTCGAGCAAATACCCGGTATGTACCTGGCAGATACCTGGAATGCGCCGCTCCTCAACTCTGACAAGCCCCGTTGCATTTGCCTTCCCAGCCTGGGTTCATGCCTGGCTGACGGGCGGCTGATCTGTTAAATGATGATTAGGATTTAATAGGCTGCAATGCTTCGCGTGTCTACCAGATGGCATAAATTCATGAATTGTAATGCAGTATATATATATATATACTGTGCAGTATTGTAGCCAGCGGGAATATAATGCTTCAATCCCTGCCTGGAAAATAACTCAATGCACTCGGGCAGAAAACAGTCACAAACCTCAATACACCCGGGTATACCCGAATTCGTGGGACTAGCCGAGCTCGAATAAAGTGTGTCGCCAGTGTAAAACATGACAATCAAGGGTTGTACTAGTTTTATTCTTAGTGAATCTGTATTAAAATACCTTGTTCCGGGGTCTTCTTGACGTCCGGTGCCACGCCCTGGTCTTCAATCTTCAGGAGGAGGTCCGTCCTCCTCGGCATCTGCCTTCAAAATGAGACGACATAGGCTTTTAAAGGCCTATGACGTCACATTTGTCGTCATATGGTTCCCACGGCCCTGATTGGGCCGTGAAAACCATGTGTTTTGGCCGATGTAAAAAAATTTGATGACGTCACTTAAAGGCAATGCCAGCACAGCCAATCAGAATGGCTTTGCTGCTATTGCCTTTAAGAAAACGTCATGAAATGACACATGGCCGGACTCACATGGTAAGCCAGCCAATCAGAGCGTGGGAACTCCATCCCTACTCTGATTGGTTCAATGTGTATGAGTGCCGGCTATATATCCATGTCCATATACAGGCCAAAGCATGGTGATTTCTTCCTGCTATTTACCCCCAGCACCTGCAGTGTGCGGGAGGATTTGGGGCACATCGGGTACCGGGCAGCGAGATATTCTCTTACATTGTTCTGCTAAATAGGAGATCAGAACAGAGCAGCCAAAAATAGACACAATGTGATCATGTTACACACTGCACGTTATTGCACTGCAACTAGCGAACTACCGGCCACGTTCAAACCACAAAGGGTTAACCAGGTCCTGCTGATGTCATTGCAGCTTTTACAATAAAAAACAACAATTACTGACCTCCTTAACTAATCTAATTGTGGTAAAAGCAAAGATTTGGCTTCTTATGTCTCTGGAAATTATTTGTTAACTTCTTCCATTTCTCTGAGTGGGAAAGTGTTTGCAGCCAGGTGACGTATTTACCCTGGTCCCACACGTTTACCTAGAGATGAGCATAGAGGGGGTTCTTTCTGTGCAAACTCTTGCTGAACATCAGAGGAAGGAGATTAGCTAGAGGAAACCTCTCCCTTCGCTTACCCTGCTCTCAAACTGACCTTGAGTTTAAATTAATAATAGGTGTCAGATTTTTGTGACGAAAAGGCATCAATAAACCAGATGTGACCCCTTAACCATTTCATTGCCATTTATACACTTTGATACTTTAAGGGATTGCCCCATTAAGCAGCGGCGTAATCACCATGCTGCGGAAGCATGCAATGTGGGGGCCGAGAGCGCGGGGGCCGAGAGCGCGGGGGCCGAGAGCACGAGGGCCGAGAGCGCGGGGGAAGAGAGCGCGGGGGCCGAGAGCGCGGGGCCGAGAGCGCGGGGGCCGAGAGCGTGGGAACCGAGACTGCAGGGACCGAGAGCGCGGGGGCAGAGAGCGCGGGGGCAGAGAGCGCGGGGGCCAACAGCGCGGGGACCGAGAGCGCGGGGGCCGAGAGCGCGGGGACCGAGAGCGCGGGGGCCGAGAGCGCGCGGGCCGAGACTGCAGGGACCGAGAGCGCGGGAGCCGAGAGCGCGGGGGCCGAGAGCGCGGGGGCCGAGAGCGCGGGGGCCAAGAGCGCGGGGGCAGAGAGCGCGGGAACCGAGAGCGCGGGGGCCGAGAGCGCAAGGGCCGAGAACGCGGGGGCAGAGAGCACGGGAACCGAGAGTGCGGGGGCAGAGAGCGCGGGTCCAAGAGCTCAGGGGCCGAGAGCGCGGGGGCCGAGAACGTGGGGACCGAGAGCGCGGGGGCCGAGACCGCGGGGCCGAGAGCGCGGGGGCCGAGAGCGCGGAGACCGAGAGCGCGGGGACCGAGAGCGCGGGGGCCGAGAGCGCGAGGGCCGAGAGCGCGGGGGCAGAGAGCGCGGGGGCCGAGAGCACGGGGGCCGAGAGCGCGGGGGCCGACAGCGCGGGGACCGAGAGCGCGGGGGCCGAGAGCGCGGGGGCCGAGAGCGCGGGGCCGAGAGCGCGGGGGCCGAGAGCGTGGGAACCGAGACTGCAGGGACTGAGAGCGCGGGGGCAGAGAGCGCGGGGGCAGAGAGCGCGGGGGCCGAGAGCGCGGGGGCCGAGAGCGCAGGGGCCGACAGCGCGGGGACCGAGAGCGCGGGGGCCGAGAGCGCGGGGACCGAGAGCGCGGGGGCCGAGAGCGCGGGGGCCGAGAGCGCGGGGGCCGAGACTGCAGGGACCGAGAGCGCGGGGGCCGAGAGCGCGGGGGCCGAGAGCACGGGGGCCAAGAGCGTGGGGGCCGAGAACGCGGGGGCAGAGAGCGCAGGAACCGAGAGCGCGGGGGCAGAGAGCGCGGGTCCAAGAGCTCAGGGGCCGAGAGCGCGGGGGCAGAGAGCGCGGGTCCAAGAGCTCAGGGGCCGAGAGCGCGGGGGCCGAGAACGTGGGGACCGAGAGCGCGGGGTCCAAGAGCTCAGGGACCGAGAGCGCGGGGGCCGAGAGCGCGGGGACCGAGAGCGCAGGGGCCGAGAGCGCAGGGGCCGAGAGCGCGGGGGCCGAGAGCGCGGGGGCCGAGAGCGCGGGGGCCGAGAGCGCGGGGACCGAGAGCGCGGGGGCCGAGAACGCGGGGTCCGAGAGCGCGGGGGCAGAGAGCGCTGGGGCAGAGAGCACGGGGGCCAAGAGCGTGGGAACCGAGAGCGCGGGGATCGAGAGCGCGGGGGCCGAGAGCGCGGGGGCCGAGAGCGCGGGGGCCGAGAGCGCGGGGGCCAAGAGCGTGGGGGCCGAGAGCGCGGGTCCAAGAGCTCAGGGGCCGAGAGCGCGGGGACCGAGAGCGCGGGGACCGAGAGCGCGGGTCCAAGAGCTCAGGGGCCGAGAGCGCGGGGACCGAGAGCGCGGGGGCCGAGAGCGCGGGGTCCGAGAGCGCGGGGCAGAGAGCGCGGGGCATAGAGCGCGGGGCAGAGAGCGCGGGGCAGAGAGCGCGGGGCAGAGAGCGCGGGGCAGAGAGCGCGGGGCAGAGAGCGCGGGGCAGAGAGCGCGGGGGCAGAGAGCGCTGGGGCAGAGAGCACGGGGGCCAAGAGCGTGGGAACCGAGAGCGCGGGGATCGAGAGCGCGGGGGCCGAGAGCGCGGGGGCCGAGAGCGCGGGGGCCGAGAGCGCGGGGGCCAAGAGCGTGGGGGCCGAGAGCGCGGGTCCAAGAGCTCGGGGGCCGAGAGCGCGGGGACCGAGAGCGCGGGGGCCGAGAGCGCGGGGTCCGAGAGCGCGGGGCAGAGAGCGCGGGGCATAGAGCGCGGGGCAGAGAGCGCGGGGCAGAGAGCGCGGGGCAGAGAGCGCGGGGCAGAGAGCGCGGGGCAGAGAGCGCGGGGCAGAGAGCGCGGGGACCCAGTGGAAACTCTGATTTATTTAGCATTTTTTATTTGGGAGGCCCGTTAAACACTTGTGTTTTTACGATAGAACAATGTACGGTTTTGATATTATACAATTATTAAACATCTTCGTATAATGGTCACTATGAAACTATGATGCGGATAAGCCATGCGCAATATCTAAAAAGTGACTTTACAGCACTATTCTGGGGCCTTTCTTCATAACGAGCGAGCCACTTTGGAAAACAGGTTGAAATGCACTGCTGTATTTTAATTAATTCAAACTATTAAACAGCTCATTTTCTTTACAATACTTACAGTCTGTAGTCTATAGTGTAACAAAAGTAATAAAACAGCCGATCATTAATTCATGGGAATTTACTGTCTCTCTATTAATACTTTTATCAGATTAGCAAACAATCACCAAAAATAATGATTTCCAGATGATGTAAACGATGTATATTGTGGAAAACGACGGTTCGTTTATATTAAAAAAAAATTGATAATTGTTCACAAAGTTACACAAATCAGAATGTACTTTCTGAGACTTTGCAACCTAGATAAATAAACAGGACCTTTAACCAGCCCTGTCAAATACTACAGCTTTATAATTTTATCACTAACAGTTAGTAAACATTTTATTATCTTTCAAAAGAAAAATATAGCTGAGATTAGCTGCAATATCTAAATTGGTCTATCGAGGCGGGGCCCCTCCGAAGGTGGAATTCAGGGTTCAGAAGAGAAGGGAAAACACAGCCAAACGGCTAAATTTTTGGTAGAAGTTCAGGGGAAATGAATACAATGTCCATGAAATGTCGTATCCTTGGACTTTTAGAAAATACAATGGCCATGGATGATGGAATAAAGGCTGTGCTGATATTGTATTGGTCATAACACCCTATATTACAGAAAAAACCCTGGCAACTTATGACATTGTCTACTAGCGCAGGGGCTGCCAACTCCAGTCCCCAAGTGCCACCAACAGGTCATGTTTTAAGGATATCGCTGCTTCAGCACAGGTGGTGCAGTCAAGGACTGAGCCACTGATTTAGCCATTTGTGCAGAAGCAGGGATATCCTGAATTCCTGACCTGTTGGTGGCCCTTGAGGACTGGAGTTGGCCACCCCTGGCTTAGAGGTTTAATATTATATTTTTTTAAGGTGTTACTAATATTGTTACCTGCCCAGGCTGCCCTTATGCATTGCCTATATTTCCATGTCTCAGCTATTGTACAGTTAGACAAACACTTATATTCCAAGTCTGGTGTAGGTGACAAAAAATTGAGAAGTGGCCTTGCGCATATGATTAAGTCATTCTGCGATTATGTATTCCATTGCTGACTTACAATAAATACCCCAACAGCACTTGAGCAATAAAACCCTTATCTCTCAAGAGGTCAGTGAACACCAACAGCGTAAAATATGGGCAATAAATAGCAAAAACAGAAATCAAATATTAAACATGTTATCAAAGCTTAGTATCCAGAAGCTCCACTTCCCAAATAATCATGGATCTCGCCAAATGCCACAATGATTTTTTTGTATGTTGCTGTTTTTTTTTTTTTTAAATCACTTTTATATATTGTTATTGTATTAAAGATGAACTACATAATATATGACTATTGATTGATTTACCGCCACCTTTATCTGCTGTATAGCACAGCGATAACACTCCATATACAGTAATGTACCTTCAACTTGTGTTCAAGACAAGTGTCACATTTGACAAAACCAATATATCTACTGGAGGAATTTATTTTACGTTGTGATGTATTCTCTACAAAAATGTTGGAAAGCTGGTAAATGGCGACGGGAGGTGAAGGCAAGACCCCTGGGATTATTATACTAGATTTGCACTGTGAAATATTAAAACTATTTCTACAAGAAACAGTTCAAGTTTTTCCAGTTCATAGTCCATACCTACAGTGTCTGAAAAAGGGGGTACCATGCACACACCTATCTGAAAAAGGGGGTTCCCATGCACACACCTATCTGAAAAAGGGGGTTCCCATGCACACACCTATCTGAAAAAGGGGGTTCCCATGCACACACCTATCTGAAAAAGGGGGTTCCGATGCACACACCTATCTGAAAAAGGGGGTTCCCGTGCACACACCTATCTGAAAAGGGGGTTCCCATGCACACACCTATCTGAAAAAGGGGGTTCCGATGCACACACCTATCTGAAAAAGGGGGTTCCCGTGCACACACCTATCTGAAAAAGGGGGTTCCCATGCACACACCTATCTGAAAAAGGGGGTTCCCATGCACACACCTAGGAAAGTCCTGCGATCGGAGGAGGGACAGAACAGGCGGCAAATACAATTGAAGTCATGAAATAAAGAAGGACATATTTCTCCAGCAGAGATTGGGAACTGTTGATACCTGGTGTAATATCTGAAATACTAATGTGTTTATCAACCTGATGTTTTTGAAATTAGACTTGAAAAGATGCATATGGCTTTATTCAATTAAGTGCCTCCGCACTGCAGGAAAGTCCCATTCATTTCAAGGGGGTCAACCTATCAGCAGGGTGGAGGGGTGGGGGGGGGTATAAAAGAAATGTTTTGACACATTGCTCTGTGTTTCGGAGCAGAGCTGCAGAATACGGTACTTAAGAATAGTTTCTTACATCTGATGCCAAATCTTTGATGCCATTTCAGATATGGCAGATTTTGTGCGGCAAATACAAGGGAAAAACATCGGAGCACAGAGACGCAGAATGTGATACATCTCATTATAATCTGTGCTCCATGTAACTCTCCCCAACTCCTCCTACTGACTCTCCCCAAGGTGCAAGCTGGGGCAGAGACGCAGAATGTGATACATCTCATTATAATCTGTGCCCCATGTACCTCTCCCCAACTCCTCCTACTGACTCTCCCCAAGGTGCAAGCTGGGGCAGAGACGCAGAATGTGATACATCTCATTATAATCTGTGCTCCATGTAACTCCCCCCAACTCCTCCTACTGACTCTCCCCAAGGTGCAAGCTGGGGCAGAGACGCAGAATGTGATACATCTCATTATAATCTGTGCTCCATGTAACTCTCCCCAACTCCTCCTACTAACTCTCCCCAAGGTGCATGCTGGTGCAGAGACGCAGAATGTGATACATCTCATTATAATCTGTGCCCCATGTAACTCCCCCAACTCCTCCTACTGACTCTCCCCAAGGTGCAAGTTGGGGTAGAGACGCAGAATGAGATACATCTCATTATAATCTGTGCTCCATGTAACTCTCCCCAACTCCTCCTACTGACTCTCCCCAAGGTGCAAGCTGGGGCAGAGACGCAGAATGTGATACATCTCATTATAATCTGTGCACCATGTAACTCCCCCCAACTCCTCCTACTGACTCTCCCCAAGGTGCAAGCTGGGGCAGAGACGCAGAATGTGATACATCTCATTATAATCTGTGCTCCATGTAACTCCCCCCAACTCCTCCTACTGACTCTCCCCAAAGTTTTATATAAATATATATATTGTATATACCCTCACTCACAGAGTAGATCCCACTAACGGCGCTAATTATGCCGGAGGAGCAGAGCGGGTGAGGTAGTGCGTAGCCTAATCGGGCACTTCTATTGTTATAATAATGTTAGCAATAGTTCCTGCTGCTGTCGAGCACGGTAGCAGTGTGTAATGGCGAGGAGGCAGCGCAGGTCTCGTCCCCAAACCGTCTCTCCCCTCCCGGCAAAGACAGATACAGATCCTGCACCCCCAGTCCTGCTCTGTGCGCTGCATAAAAGCGCACGCAGCTCACGGCAGAAGAGGAAATAGGAATTTTGCGCCCAGGGCAAGTTCCACCAACTGCGCACCCTCCTATCTAATTTTTTTATAGAACCACCCCCCTCTCTCCTTCCCCCTTTCTCTCTCCCCTCTCCTCCCCGTTCTCTCCCTCCTCCTCCCAATTCTCACCCACTCCTCTCTATTTTCTCACGTCTCCTCCCCCCATTCTCTATCTCCTTCCTCCACCATTCTCTTCCCCCACCTTCACCATAACATTCTCTCCCTCCTCTCCCCCCCCCCCCCACCCTTCACTCCCTCCCCCCTCACCCCCCATTCTCCCACTCCTCCCATTCTCTCACTTCTCCAACATTCTCACCCCCTGCCCCCCCCCCCCAATTCTCTCACTCTTTCGTCCCCCAATTCTCTCTTACCCTGTCCTCTCCCCATTCTCTCTCACTCCCCCCTCTCAGTTACAAGTCCCTTGGGGGGGAGTCGGGGACTGTCCTGGTGGCAGGCACCTACCCTGCCACCATCATAGCCACCCTTCTCCCTCCTTCGCTTGACCTCCCTCCCTGCGCCCCCTAAACTGCTGTACCTAGGGCAGATGCCCCGCTCACCCCCCCCCCCCTAGTTCCGCCCTGCTCGCGGGCCTTATGTTTGATACCCCCTACAGTTTTGGTGCCTGCAGGGAGGGTTTATGTGCAGGCATCTGGTCTATCACTTTTTTATCATTCTTGCTTTATACCGTATGCCGTTTCTGAGGAGTTTTAAGGAAATAACTTGTATTTTATCTGCAGACCTTGTTAGGCAATACGTACGCTCACTATAATTATTGGTAAAAAGATCAATGCTAGTTATTAGTTGGTGAAAGTGATGATATATTAAAGCTTTGTTGGAGTATTACCCTTTCTATAAACAAATTACCTTTGCTCAGAGTAACCCAAATTCGCTCAATGCCAAAGGAAGTTCAAGTTCCTTTATTGGCAACGATGGTGAAGGTAAAACTGTTATTCCCAATGCGCTCATTTGCTACTAGGTAATTGTTATTTTAGTTAAGAGATTTCTATCGGTCAGGAAGAAATAGTGTCCAGCATTGTGAGCTGTTTGTCAAAAGTAGAATTGATGAATTGTCTGTTACTTATAAATGACCCCAGCTGCCAGTGTAACCTTACGGTAATAGTACTCTCTGCCCATATTCTTATCAGCCGATGTCCAGTTATTGTACATAATGCATACCCCAGAGAGGAGAAATTACACACAAAAGCTTTTAGCTTATGGGACATGCTACATACGTGTCCTGTAAGACGCGTCAATTAGTATTAGCTTTGTGTGTTTGTATTTTGATTGGTCCACGTTCACTCTGGTTCTTTTATAAAAGTCACTGAGTAGATTGCATGTCACTTTGAGATATACAGCATCTTAGTTTCATTCATTACAAATTAGTTAAAAAATATCAATTATAAACTGGAGAATCATTATTGTGAACTCTGTGAGTCATACTATAGCAGGGCTGAGATATCAGGTGTGTGTGTGTGTGTGTGTGTGTGTGTGTGTGTGTGTGTGTGTGTGTGTGTGTGTGTGTGTGTGTGTGTGTGTGTGTGTGTGTGTGTGTGTGTGTGTGTGTGTGTTTGTGTATGTTTGTGTATGTGTGCCTCTCGTACAGGTGTCGCTGCCTCTGTCCACGGACACAAGGACAGTGAGTTTTGGGGCCCGGATTAACCCTGCGGGGGTCCGTGCTTGTGAATGGGACCTGTGGCTTTAATCCTTTGCTTGATGGGTCATCCTGTAGGGAGAGAAAAACGGCACTCACCTTTCAGATGCACAGCCGTGTCCGGTCACTCTGCAGCCGGTCATTCTGCAGCTGGTCCCTCTGCAGCCGGTCCCTCTGCAGCTGGTCCCCCTGCAGCCAGTCCCTCTGCAGCCGGTCCCTCTGCAGCCGGTCCTTCTGCAGCCGGTCCCTCCGCAGCCGGTCCCTCTGCAGCTGGTCACTCTGCAGCCGGTCCCTCCGCAGCCGGTCACTCTCAGCCGGTCACTCTGCAGCCGGTCCCTCTGCAGCCGGTCCCTCTGCAGCCAGTCCCTCTGCAGCCGGTCCCTCTGCAGCCGGTCCCTCCGCAGCCGGTCCCTCCGCAGCCATGTCCGGTCACTCTGCAGCCGGTCCCTCTGCAGCCGGTCCCTCTACAGTCGGTCCCTCTGCAGCTGGTCCCTCTGCAGCCGGTCTCTCTGCAGCCGGTCCCTCCGCAGCCGGTCCCTCTACCGTCGGTCCCTCTGCAGCCAGTCCCTCTGCAGCTGGCCCTTCTACAGCCGGTCCCTCCACAGCTGGTCCCTCCACAGCCGGTCCCTCTGCAGCCGGTCCCTCGGCAGCCGGCCCTTCCACAGCCGGTCCCTCTGCAGGGTCCCTCTGCAGCCGGTCCCTCTGCAGCCGGTCCCTCTGCAGCCGGTCCCTCTGCAGCCGGTCCCTCTGCAGCCGGTCCCTCCACAGCCGGTCCCTCCGCAGCCGGTCCCTCTGCAGCCGGCCCTTCAACAGCCGGTCCCTCTGCAGCCGGTCCCTCTGCAGCCGGTCCCCCTGCAGCCGGTCCCTCCGCAGCCGGTCCCTCTGCAGCCGGTACCTCTGCAGCCGGTCCCTCCGCAGCCGGTCCCCCTGCAGCCGGTCCCTCCGCAGCCGGTCCCTCCGCAGCCGGTCCCTCCGCAGCCGGTCCCTCTGCAGCCGGTCCCTCTGCAGCCGGTCCCTCTGCAGCCGGTCCCTCTGCAGTCGATCCCTGTCCACCGCTCGCTGAAGGTAAGCTGGGCTGTACTTCCCCTGAATTATGTAGATGCCCTTATATGGGTCTCTACGTCATGAGGGAGTGGCTATATGGCCAAATGTGTCACCTACATCAGGGCTGCGCATAGTTCTGGACCTGCGGCCCCCTGCCTGGTTACCTCCCGGCTCGCAGGGGGACAGGGTCATGTGACGTCACGTTGCCGTGGGGGTTTATGGCAAAGCCGGATACATGTTGTGAATCTACTTAGACAGGTTTTCATGATAAAACGCATCAATATGGAAAATGTCCAAATTCATCTAAAATTGTCATATAAAATACTTTATTTTCTGTAGTTGTAAAACAAAAATACATTATTTTTATTAAGGGAGAATGAGTTCCCAGTTTCTGTTTTCTGAGACTGTCTTAACAGAATATCAGTAAACGCTGTAATCGGGCTGACATTGCTGTATCGCAGCCTTGGCTGCAGCTTTCCTACTCTGTATGCTGTTTTTTCAACATTGTTATATATGTCCTTGGAGAGCAAGGTTGTTCAAGATAATGCTATTAAGATTTTAGTTAGCTAATTCATCTTAGACGTTTATTATTGAATAAATGATGAGATTGCAATGTACATCACAAAGCAGTCAAGCAACACTGAGGCAAGACGAGACATTTAGTCTAAAATAAAAGGTAGCCACAATGTGTTACTCACGCAGATATCGGTCACAATCGGAGCCCTTTCTTCTAAAATACTCACCAGACATTGACGTTGCTGTGAAGTTCTTGTTGGCTTGGCATGAATAACTTCTAATAACTAATAAATTACCACCGGTCCGTCATTCATAATGAGGTTCAAAAGACAAAGCCTGAAAGGCACAAATACAAACTGAATCACACACTTTGTGTACCGCAAAAGTGAGAATAAGAGATACACAGGTAGGGAAACAAAAAAGCTGCTATACAGACAGAAAAGACCGACACAGAACCGTTTCCAGGAATAGCTGGTTTAGTATCATGTGTAATAAATCTATTCCAATAAAAACATAATTAACTAATCATATCTCTTAGATTGATAGCAGCATTCCGTGCTGATTGACATTCTACTTTAACAGAAGTTTAATTTAATGCTTCATTCAGGAGATATAAGCGTTAGAAATATTATGTTGTTTTTTATATTATTATAGAGTACGTATATCACAGTAGCATAAACAAAAATATTTGGGGGGAGGGGACAAAAGGGGAAAAGGAAAGGGCAGGGAGGTAGCGTGATAGGGGGTAGGCGAATAGGGGGATAAGGGAATAGGGGCATTTGAAGTTATGTCCAAATGGAGCAGCAATTGCACTGACGCTAAGAATTCTGGGGAGAAACTATTTACCACTTGGCGGCTATCACACTGTCATGCAGGGAAATCGTGCGCTAGGGATAGGGGGGTGGAGGGAAGAGGGAGCGCAAGGCGCAGAAAACATTTGGCACTAGGGCCCAATATTAACTTATTCTACCTATTTCTGTTGCATAAATATATTTGCAACAATGTTTGTGTGGTGGCTATCTGATTATACAAATTATACACAATCTTGGGACAGATATAAATGGCTATTGCAGTGGGTAAAGGTCTTAGCAAATATTTAATCAAACAATAATGGAGAAATGCCAGATGCATAAAGTAACCAAAGATAATGTTTAATTGTTATAGTTATAATGGTATTTTGCCAGCTGTTGCAGAACTGAAAGGCTATTTCCTGAGAAATCACACAAAATCTATTTCCAAAAATAAATGTTCTTAAACCATTAAAAAACACATTATTTTGTTCTGAAAATTGTATTTAACCCTTTTATTAGGAAAAGAAACAAGAACTAGAAGGCCACTTCAAATAAGTGAGCTTTGGCACACAACACTTGTATTATGTTTTCTGATGCTATTAGCACGAGATGAATAAACGTTGATCACATTTATTGTATTTAATGCATATCTATGAATGCACCAGATCTGCACTGGCCCCTGGTTCCCAAGAATTCTGGAATATCTGCAGAATGCTTCAGGGTCAGAAGGGTCAGCCTCACTCTGTCAGCCAATAGAAAGCTGTGACATCATCAGGAGTTGACAAATTGGCTTTCTTTCTGTTGCCCTGACGGCATTTATGGGGCCTGGGACACAGTAGTGACCTGGGCGGCAGTTTGTTGAGCGGGTGGAGGAGGAGGTGATGCTGAAAGTAGTTCTGTATGGGGTGGCTCCCGGTGTATCTGGAACTTTAGTGGCATAAGAAATCTTGGGCCTGTAGAGCGGTTAGAGGTGGGCAGGTGGAAAGGAGCAGGTCCAACCAGGAGTTGGAGGGGAGCAGATCCACCCAGGCTCTGGAAGGAAGGGAGCCATCCAGGAGCCAGAGAGAATGTTTGTGGAAGTTAGGTCCAACTTCCATTCAGACTAAACTCTCAACCTCCTGTCCAGGCTGGCTGGGTCTCCCAGACAAGCAGGGTTCGGGACACTAACCTTCCCCTCCCCCCCCCCCCCGGCTTTCTCCCCTTGTCAGCGGCCCTGGCCCTATGTCCATATTTGTTGGGGTTTTTTTCTCCCCCTAAAGCAGGCATAAAAAATGTAAGTCTCAGGAACTGGAGAGTCTCTGGAAGTCTGATGATAATGAATGGAATGACATAGTGGATTTCTTTTAGTTTCCCCGTGTAGGCCATCTGACAGCATTTACGGGTCTCGGGACAGAGTACTAACAGGTTGTTGAATGGGTGGGTGATGCTAAACGTAGTTCCACAGAGGGAGACCCTGGAGTACCTAGAATTCCAGTGGAAGGGGACATCTTCGGCCATGTAAAGAGGACAGAGGAGGGCAGGCAGAGGGGAGCGGTCCCACCCCACCCAGGTGCAGAAGGGAATGTTTGCCCAGGTTAGGCCCTCTTGTATAGGCTTGCCAAGTCTCCCGGACATGTCAGACCCAGGACACTTGCCCCACTACCAACCCCCACTCCCCACCCCACTTTTTCTCCCCTTGTCGACAGCCCTGGTCCCATATTTATATTTGTCTTTTTTTGGGTCTCAAGCAGGTGTAAAAAATGTCAATGTTAAAAACTGTACAATCTCAGCCGGTGGGCAGGGAATGAATGGAATCTGCCATGAAAAACAATATAAAAACATCATTAATTGCTGCTTTATGGAGTGTCTTATAGGGAATGGCAACCTGGGAACACACAGATTCCTCTCAAAACCCAAAAATCATATAGTTAACAAAAAGTCCAATCTATGGATCACACCATCGGGAGTGATGGATAGCGGGAAGCGGAGTCTGCTTTAAAGATATCCTTTTATTCATCTAGGCCTTAATAAAGATAGATACAGATAGATAAAGTGTGAGTACGCACTTGTGAGAGTGAGCCGGTCCTGTTGGAGAATGGACATGCTCTGCCATGTTCCTTTGTTTTCTCTTGCTTATCCTGCAGGACGGCGGTATTCCTGAGAGGACAAGCTGGATACAGAATGACAACCGCAGAACATCCCTGCTTCAGCACAGGTGGTGCAGTAATAATGACGGAGCCACTGAATGAGCTGCCAGTGCTGAAGAAGGGATATCCATAAAACCTGACCTGTTAGTAGCCCTTGAGGACGGGATGTTGGCCACACCTGAGTTACAGGGACTAGCAGAATTGGGTGTGAGTGAATAAGTTAACAAAACACACAAAACCCCAGCAAGCTCTTTTTGGGAACCCCTGAGCCCCCACAAAATATATATGTATATAAGTGCCAAAAAGGAGAGCTATTGAGCGTGGCATATGTATATGTCGTCTGTTGTGAGTGAATAAGACAGGCTTTCCAGGCCACAAAAGTTAATACGAATGTGCTGAATAACTGTACGATTGCTTGAGCAGCAAAAACAAAAGTGAGTCAATGCACTTGTCACCAAGACTAAAGTGATAAGAACCTGACAGAACTTGATTGGACCCAAGTGTAACTTTAAACGTAACTCATGATCACTGATTTACTAATTAACAGATGAGTAATAGTTAACCCAGTATGGTTCAATTTAAACACCCGCACTGCAGATCCTGTAACACTGATTCTGAACTATGGTAACCAAAAATAAAACACAAGAGAAAGTGTTACTCTCGTCTTAATGTAATAAATGTACAAAATAAATACTGATATCGAATTTAAAAATACCACCATCAAACAAATACAATATTGCACGCAAATATTCTCCGACACAGAGCTCCTGATGAATACTCAAACTCACCATCCTTTGGTATTAGGGGAAGTTAGTGAAGGGTTTACTGTCTTGAGTTACAGTAGCTAAAATTTGAAGGGATTAAATACGTTAACTTTTAGATTTCCAAATATTGTGACTATTGAGGAATTTGCTGCGATTTAGATTTTTTCTATGCAACATTACACCCTCAGTCCCTAATGGATCACTTTCATGCTGAATCTGACATCATACATGAACTGCCAATGCGCTTCTTACATTATTTGTACGTTACATTTGGCATTGTATGCAGCTTCCACTGGGTGCGGCGCAGTACAAAGGCCACATTATTCCGATACACAGGCTGATAAAATAACTTGCCCAAGGTGATACAGAGTCACTGAACTAGTTTTAACCTCGGACGTCCTTATTCACAGTCCTGTGACTCACCGGGGGATAACTTCCTTCTACGTCATTAAAGAGAAAATATATTTTGCTTTTCTATGCAAAGAAAAGTGCTTTAACAAACACAACTGCACTGAGAGAGCTGAGAGAGGCAAAATATACAAAGCAACAATCTGAACCCATTTCTATGTTTATGGCTGGGGCAAAAAAGGATAAAGTGAGCAAGTAAAATCAGAAGTGAGGTTCTCAGTGGGAATAGTTTTTGTTCAGTTCTTTCTCTTATTTCAATGGCCGGGGTGCCCATGGGGTGGGGGAGGGGTGAGGGAGGGGTGAGGGAGGGGGTGTTGCCTTCTCTGCTACTTCCCCAGCTGTCCCAACTGCACTCATGTGCAACATGTCTGCACCTCTATCAGAGGTTACACTAATGGGCCATTAGGTGGCACTGATGGGTATCTGCGCCGTGGGTTCCGCAGTGTCACGGCCCAGCTCTCGTGGCCAGGAGCCCGCCCCCATGTCATGCTGAATGGCATGGCGCAGATAGTGGCAGCCCTCATGGGGCTAACGTGGACGATGCAGCTGGGGCTGGAGGGAACCGGCACTCTCTCTCATGTCCCTGCACCCGGTGCCTCTAGTGACTCTCTGGCTACATCCGGGGTCTATATTTAGGGGTCAAATCTCAAATCACCCTCCTTCTCCATCCACACCACAGACACTGCCCGTGCCAAGGGTGAGGCGTGGCAGACCTCGTGCCAAGAGGAGGAGCTGAACTCTCCGCTGCTGGTTTTAGTTTATTTTATATATATTGTTAAAAAGATAAACATTTTGCATTTCACATGCAGTGAATTAACTGTGTGCAAATAAAAGCTATTTTCCCATTTTCTGTCTCTTGGTAATGCTTTATTGTACACCCGTCCGTAATACACTCAATATTATATCCCATAGCACGCCACACACACATATCCTACGTTCCCTTTAATCAGTAAAAAACATAATATATTTTATTACATGAAAATTCCATCTATTGATGTGTTTCTGCCATTAAAAAAAAAAATATATATATATATATTAGAAAGTCATCTATTAATAGAGATTAATGGTGCATTAATGGAGACTGAGACCTGCATGGAAGAGGGAAAGAAAGGAAAGGTAATCTGCACATTTTAACTGTACCCTCCTTTGTACTGTAAGTAACATCAGTTAAACACAAGATAAGTAACCCTGCTTCTTGATAACATAAGAAGGTCATCATTAAAAAAACAAAGAAGTAAATAATTGTCAGACTGGAAATTAGGCCATCTTACCGTCTAACTAATCATTTAATATCAGATCCAATACACAGAGCAGTGGAGATCCGATACACAGAGCAGTGGAGATCCGATACACAGAAGCAGTGGAGATCAGATACACAGAGCAGTGGAGATCCGATACACAGAAGCAGTGGAGATCCGATACACAGAAGCAGTGGAGATCAGATACACAGAGCAGTGGAGATCCGATACACAGAAGCAGTGGAGATCAGATACACAGAAGCAGTGGAGATCCGATACACAGAAGCAGTGGAGATCAGATACACAGAAGCAGTGGAGATCCGATACACAGAGCAGTGGAGATCAGATACACAGAAGCAGTGGAGATCCGATACACAGAAGCAGTGGAGATCAGATACACAGAAGCAGTGGAGATCCGATACACAGAAGCAGTGGAGATCAGATACACAGAGCAGTGGAATGAGATACACAGAGCAGTGGAGATCAGATACACAGAGCAGTGGATATCAGATACACAGAAGCAGTGGAGATCAGATACACAGAAGCAGTGGAGATCAGATACACAGAAGCAGTGGAGATCAGATACACAGAAGCAGTGGAGATCAGATACACAGAAGCAGTGGAGATCAGATACACAGAAGCAGTGGAGATCAGATACACAGAAGCAGTGGAATGAGATACACAGAGCAGTGGAGATCAGATACACAGAGCAGTGGAGATCAGATACACAGAAGCAGTGGAGATCAGATACACAGAAGCAGTGGAGATCAGATACACAGAAGCAGTGGAGATCAGATACACAGAAGCAGTGGAGATCCGATACACAGAAGCAGTGGAGATCAGATACACAGAGCAGTGGAATGAGATACACAGAAGCAGTGGAGATCAGATACACAGAAGCAGTGGAGATCAGATACACAGAGCAGTGGAGTTCCGATACACAGAAGCAGTGGAGATCAGATACACAGAAGCAGTGAAGATCAGATACACAGAGCAGTGGAATGAGATACACAGAAGCAGTGGAGATCCGATACACAGAAGCAGTGGAGATCAAATACACAGAAGCAGTGGAGATCAGATACACAGAAGCAGTGGAGATCAGATACACAGAAGCAGTGGAGATCAAATACACAGAAGCAGTGGAGATCAGATACACAGAAGCAGTGGAGATCAGATACACAGAAGCAGTGGAGATCAGATACACAGAAGCAGTGGAGATCAGATACACAGAAGCAGTGGAGATCCGATACACAGAAGCAGTGGAGATCAGATACACAGAAGCAGTGGAGATCAGATACACAGAAGCAGTGGAGATCAGATACACAGAAGCAGTGGAGATCCGATACACAGAAGCAGTGGAGATCAGATACACAGAAGCAGTGGAATGAGATACACAGAAGCAGTGGAGATCAGATACACAGAAGCAGTGGAGATCAGATACACAGAAGCAGTGGAGATCAGATACACAGAGCAGTGGAGATCAGATACACAGAAGCAGTGGAGATCAGATACACAGAAGCAGTGGAGATCCGATACACAGAAGCAGTGGAGTTCCGATACACAGAAGCAGTGGAGATCAGATACACAGAGCAGTGGAGTTCCGATACACAGAAGCAGTGGAGATCAGATACACAGAAGCAGCGGAGATCCGATACACAGAAGCAGTGGAGATCCGATACACAGAAGCAGTGGAGATCAGATACACAGAAGCAGTGGAGATCAGATACACAGAGCAGTGGAGATCAGATACACAGAAGCAGTGGAATGAGATACACAGAGCAGTGGAGATCAGATACACAGAAGCAGTGGAGATCAGATACACAGAAGCAGTGGAGATTCCGATACACAGAAGCAGTGGAGATCCGATACACAGAAGCAGTGGAGATCAGATACACAGAAGCAGTGGAGATCCGATACACAGAAGCAGTGGAGATCAGATACACAGAAGCAGTGGAGATCAGATACACAGAAGCAGTGGAGATCAGATACACAGAAGCAGTGGAGATCAGATACACCGAAGCAGTGGAGATCCGATACACAGAAGCAGTGGACATCAGATACACAGAAGCAGTGGAGATCAGATACACAGAAGCAGTGGAGATTCGATACACAGAAGCAGTGGCGATGATATACACAGAAGCAGTGGAGATCAGAAAATAATAATATTAACATGTTCTTGTATAGCGCTGCTAGTTTTTTCGCAGCGCATTACAGAGACATTTTGCAGGCACAGGTCCTTGCCCCGTGGAGCTTACAATCTATTTAATACACAGAGCAGTGGACAGGTTCGGGCCAGATCAGTGTGGATGAAGAAATGAACTCCTTTAGTGCTGAAGGAATCTCTCATGGAATTTGTTTTCCGCTTGCTGGTTGAAGACCGCAGCTTAACACCTGTTATAGAAGAGACAGAGCTCCAATTTCTCAGCACGTTCAGCACGTCGGAGTTGCCCCTGGCAATGTCACTTTGTACGCTGTCCTGATGCTAAATTAAGGAAAGAGGGTTTTTTCTGTTTTTTTTTAAATGTCTGCTTTAAGAAAGGAAGATAGATACAAATATGTTGCTTACAAATAATATAATGTGTTTTTTTTTTAAATTGCAGTTATTTAAATAATTTGCCAGTTTTAAAACACAAGGTTACCTGAGGCATGTTAAGGAGATAGGAACGTTTCTATTTCCTTTACATAAATGTGATCAATAGTGCGTGCTATTGTACAGTATCAAGTAACATTATTATTATATGATATAAATGTCCCGTTTCATTATCTTTTTACTGTGGCTCGGGGCCAGTAATGGATCAGCTATATCAGCTGGACACAGAAGAGGAAGTCTCTTTTCCATTCCAGTTTGTGTGTAGCTGCTCCCTTCCAGTTTCCGAGGGACACATCACTTACCCACCTGTTCCAGCAGCTACTGTATGTCTGTCCTGGGAGGAGGTGAAATATATCCATTCCCTTACACATGTCACTGTATGTATACAGGCAACCAGGTCTGCCAGCCGGGGAACAAACTCTCTGGTCTGCCACATGTTAGAAAGATGTCCTATTTACTCTTCCAAACAAGTGACAGACACAGAGGGGCCTATTCTATAAGCCTTCATTCAAAATAAACTCTGGGCCAGTTACGCTGCTAGTTTTTTGAGCGTTGCTATCACGGTATTCAGAAACAACGGCAAAGGGGTCAGGAGCACACTCTCATCCAGGTTGGGTATATAAAAAGGAAGAAACAGAACACCAAAAATATGTAGCACAGCAACACGTGAAGGATGCAGCAGTAAATAATGATGATATTACTCACATTTTATGCAAGCAATATATGCCTTTCGGTTATTCAGAGTGACCAACTCAGGTTGTAGAACATCCACTGGAAGGGCAGGACACTCCCAGAAAGCAGACAAAGGAGAGGACACAGGATCGTGCAGATAGCTTTATAAGCATATAATCAAGTGCAGGAAGTGGGACCCCCTGGGTCAAGGAGAGGGGGAGAAAAGTCCAGGAGAAACCCCTCTTTCAGCAGGCCCTTGTGGCGGTCATCCGCACAGCGTCACTGGATTTGGGGGTTCAAACGTCCTCGGTGGTCCTCCACAGCACCTCTGCTCATTCAGCTTGTTTTTGCCTCGAGTGTTGCCCTACCCGTTTCGTCCAAGCCAGGACTTCCTCAAGGGGCATAATAATCCCACTCACTGATGTCCTCTCCTTAAAAATGTTGAAATACGTGCCATTTCCAACGTCATTAGGGTATGCGTTTCAATAGCAGTGCTGCCGCCGCTAGCGTCTGCGTACCAGGAGCGCATGATGTCATTACGTCCTCCTACCGGCATCCAGCCAATCAGCATCTGATCACATAGTGCCTATAGTCTCCGTGTCTCAGTGCCGGCTGCGCGCCCCGCTGAGCTAGAGCGCTCCGCATAGGCAGGGACAGGGAGAACAGTGGCTATTACCTAAGGCATAATAACATTAGTGGATAAAGAAATTGCAGCCCACCTCGCAGAGTAGGCACCAGACTCCTATTGGACACACAGCTTCACTGGCCACATCCCCATGTCGGTGGCGCACCCCAAAGTACAGAAGCAGAAAGCCTCAATTACCTGTGAAAGCAAAATTCCAAAAACGGGCGAGTAGCCGGCGACGTGATGATCGCCTCTCTTAAAAGGGCTTACCCTCATTGCCCATTGACTGCCAATGTATTAATCTGTGCCCCTTTAGGGTACAGATAAACACAGTGACAGGCAATGCTTTTTTTTGTTGTTGCAGAGTTGTGCTTTAATCTGGTGAAAATGTTGCATTTAATTCTATTTTTGTGCATATCCAAACAATGTGAACTTTCATGGAAACTTTGCATTGAGGCGAATTTAAGGAGAAAACAAAAAAAAAATGTTGCACCGCAAATATTGACGACATTTGCACAACTCTAATAGCGATGGATTGCAGAGCCCTCAGGGATTAGTAGGGGTGCAACCTGCTGTCCCCGAGGGAAGCCGCGGGAATTCCCATCTGGAAGTATGGACCCAGCACAGGTCGCTGAGGCTTTATGTTCCCCAGAGCTGCTGCACTTTGGGGGTTAGGGGGTTGCAGTGGCTCTGGGGTCAGTAAGTGTGGCTACATCTGTACATTTTTATATGAATGAAATTGTAGTTAAAATCCTCTGGTTCCGTAATTTTAAGCAGAACCGAAACATTTCAAGAGATCTGTCCTCTATAATTTAACCTACTGTATGAGGACTTCCCATGCTGGTCCCCTAACAGGTCGCACAACCTAGAACAAAGGAACAATGAAAAAAATATATTAAAAAGAAAGGTGTTTAGTAAATAGTGTCAAAAAGTGCTTTGCTAAATAGGGAATCACAGATGGCAAATATAAAGTGCTATTCTCTGTATTTATTAACCATAACATACTGTTGGTCGGATTATAGAATAGGTAAAACAAGGCACCTCCCTGGGGCCCCCTGAAATTATCTGCAGATTTTCAAACAAAATTCGATCTGTAGATGGGAATTCAGAGGTGAATTAGACAGTTATAAATTTGGACAAATGTTCCTATATCCGCCACTATTCTCGGACTTCATTAAATTTGCCCAGGAATGTTACAACCTTCAGCTCCGGACGCTGAGATATGAGTTTTGATGTAGAGGAGGGAGAGGAGAAAGACCAACCTGATTTAGTGTTCCAAGTGCTATATATATATCTCACAAACCCACCTTGAAATGATTTGTGCAGAGACACATGTGCACGAAATGCAGCAGACCTGGGAGATATGCAAAGTATATTTAAATGACTCACACCTCATGAGAGATTTGCACAAGGCCTATCCTATGTCTCCCTGTGTCTCTCGCTCTCTCTGTATCTATGTATGTCTTTGTGTCTGTCTCTCTGTATCTGTGTGTATGTCTCTCTGTGTCTCTCTCTGTATCTGTGTCTCTCTCTCTCTCTGTATCTGTGTGTATGTCTCTCTGTGTCTCTCTGTATCTGTCTGTGTCTGTCTCTCTGTATCTGTGTATTTCTCTGTGTCTGTCTCTCTGTATCTGTGTCTCTCTCTCTCTGTGTCTCTCTCTGTATCTGTGTGTATGTCTCTCTGTGTCTCTCTCTGTATCTGTGTATTTCTCTGTGTCTGTCTCTCTGTATCTATGTGTATGTCTCTCTGTGTCTCTCTGTATCTGTGTGTGTCTCTCTCTGTATCTGCCTGTGCCTGTCTCTCTGTATCTGTGTATTTCTCTATGTGTCTGTCTCTCTGTATCTGTGTCTCTCTCTCTCTCTGTCTCTCTCTGTATCTGTGAGTCTCTCTCTCTGTGTCTCTCTCTGTATCTGTGTCTCTCTCTCTCTGTATCTGTGTGTAAGTCTCTCTGTGTCTCTCTGTATCTGCCTGTGTCTGTCTCTCTGTCTCTCTGTGTCTGTGTGTATGTCTCTCTGTGTCTCTCTGTATCTGCCTGTGTCTGTCTCTCTGTGTCTGTGTAATTCTCTATGTGTCTGTCTCTCTGTATCTGTGTGTCTGTCTCTGTATCTGTGTGTATGTCTCTCTGTGTCTCTCTCTGTATCGGACTGTGTCTGTCTCTCTGTATCTGTGTGTCTCTCTCTCTCTCTCTCTGTATCTGCCTGTGTCTGTCTCTCTGTATCTGTGTATTTCTCTATGTGTCTGTCTCTCTGTATCTGTGTGTATGTCTCTCTGTGTCTCTCTCTGTATATGCCTGTGTCTGTCTCTCTGTATCTGTGTGTATGTCTCTCTGTGTGTCTCTCTCTCTCTCTCTCTCTCTCTGTCTCTCTCTGTATCTGCCTGTGTCTGTCTCTCTGTATCTGTGTATTTCTCTATGTGTCTGTCTCTCTGTATCTGTGTGTATGTCTCTCTGTGTCTCTCTCTGTATCTGCCTGTGTCTGTCTCTCTGTATCTGTGTGTATGTCTCTCTGTCTCTCTCTCTCTGTCTCTCTCTGTATCTGTGTGTATGTCTCTGTGTCTCTCTGTATCTGCCTGTGTCTGTCTCTCTGTATCTGTGTGTGTCTCTCTCTCTCTCTCTGTCTCTCTCTGTATCTGTGTGTATGTCTCTCTGTCTCTCTCTCTCTCTCTCTCTCTCTCTCTGTCTCTCTCTGTATCTGTGTGTATGTCTCTGTGTCTCTCTGTATCTGCCTGTGTCTGTCTCTCTGTATCTGTGTGTATGTCTCTCTGTGTCTCTCTGTATCTGCCTGTGTCTGTCTCTCTGTATCTGTGTATTTCTCTATGTGTCTGTCTCTCTGTATCTGTTTCTCTCTCTGTATCTGCCTGGGTCTGTCTCTCTGTATCTCTGTATCTGCCTGGGTCTGTCTCTCTGTATCTGCCTGGGTCTGTCTCTCTGTATCTGTATCTCTCTCTCTGTGTCTCTCTCTCAGGGCCTCATGCAGAGAGCATAGAATTTTCAAATTGGCGAATTTCATAAAAAGTAGCTTTTTTGGAGAGTTTTATTCTCCATATGCAGAAAAGTGCGAATTCTGCTATGTTTAACATGGATGCGTGTGGCGAGTTTGAATGGAACAGATGCGCGCTTCAGAAATGTGTAAAAAAAAATCGCGGCTTTTTTCCCCCCTTTGCTATAGGCGGCGAGCGCCATCTTATTGCCAACTTTTCCTGTCGTGGCAAAAATGAGAAAATCGCGCCATTTCCCTGGCGCGAACAGCCGCTACATGCCGTTCGTACCTCTCTGCATTCGGAGAGTTTTAAAAATGGCGAGATGGAGGTTCTCGCCAGCCGCGAGGCGAGTTTTAGCAATAGAAAAAACAAAATGGCGCGTTTTTCATAACTCGCCATTTTCTGCCGGTTTCTGCGCGAAATTGTACAAAAATGGCGTATTTTGAAATAACGATGCTCTCTGCATGAGGCCCTCAGTGTCTTCCTCTGTATCTGTGTTCATATCTTCCTCTGTATCTGCCTGGGTCTGTCTCTCTGTATCTGTGTATTTCTCTCTGTATCTGTCTCTCTCTCTCTGTGTCTCTCTCTCAGTGTCTTCCTCTGTATCTGCCTGGGTGCCCCCTGAAAGGCTCTGTGTGCCTCTACTGGGTAGATCCATCAATCTCTGATCCGGTGTTAATTGCTCTTCAAGTCAGTGGCAGTCAACGATGGAATAAGGTGCAATACCGTGGCTTAGTGAATCCCACCTTGTGTGTATATATGAATGTGTAACTGTGTGCCGCATGTAAGTGTAAGGAGAGGGATGGTGGAAGCCCAAACTGGTGCCATACCTACTGACAAATACAGTATAACCTTAATTCTGCTCTGGTATTGTTATAATTGTTTGCACTGTTACAGGGAGAAGGAGTGGCTCAGTAAGTGAGGGCACTGACAGAAAAGCATGGCCCTGAGTGTGAAGCAGGAGAAAATGGTTCAATTCCCCGTGTCGGCTCCTTGTGACCTTGGGCAGGTCACTTTCTCTCAGACTCCAAAAACATCAGTTATAAGCTCGATGGGACAGGAACTGTGTCTGTAACACACACTGCATAGTGTGTGCTATACTGTCATTGTGATGCGCTTTGTGTCCCATGGGGAGAAAAGCTTCACAAATTATTATTATTATTATTACTACTGTATTTGCCCAATGCTGGTACGGTAAGCTAAAATAGCTATATCCGGGGTGTAGCACCTATACAACCAAATATGCAGAGGCTTCACATTCAGTGGCATATAAAGACATATACAGTATGTGTGGGTATGTATCTTTGTATATGTGCATATCACTGTGTCTATCAATGTGTCTGTGTGGCAGTGTGGCAGTGTGATTGTGTGTATCAGTGCATATTATTGACTTTGTGAAGGGGTTGCAGTGTATTGTGGGCCGCACTTTGCAGGGTTCTGTGCTTACACAATGTCTGACTCCCTGTATAGGATTATTTCAAACTTTGCCTGGAACATATATTTTTGCTGTTGTTTTTTTCGTAATAATAGATTTATTAGTAGACATGTTGGTCTCAGAAAGGCTGTTGCTTGTATTATAATATCCTGTTTTGGATCAGCATGTAGTCCAAAGCTCCAGTAGCCATATGGGCGCTGGAAAAGTGTATATATGCTGTAAGTTGTAATACATTTTAGGTGACCCAATCAAAAAGTTCTATCAGTATACTTAGAGAGGTACCCACTAGGTTTTTAAAACCCTGGATAAATCTTAACAATTCAAGATAAGATGTCATTTGAGAAAGTTACATTTTGCAATCTTAGAAGCTCGTGCATCAGAACATTGGTTAATTATTTGCACGTTGGGTCCAGAACAAGAATTCTACAAATAATGTATCTTACATAATGCACAAAAGGATAAGCAAACAAGGCAAATATTACATGTGAAAAAGATTACAGCTATGAAAGGAAAAGTGGGGACAGGTATCAGGTACATATAGTGTCTGCATTGATGCTGCATGAAAATGAATTGAAATGTATAATTAAACAATTACAAAGATGCAGAAAATACAGAATATCCAGCAGATGGCGTATATGGTCTACAGTCATATTTAATACAAATATAAATAAGAAGAAGAAAAAAGGACAAGCAAAGACACTTAAGGAATATGTTTTGTTGTGGGGGTTTAAATAATACAGTGTGCCTGTTAGGGGTGGTAAGTTTGTGATATAGAGCCTGTAAAGGGCTTGGGGAGGGGAGGAGGGAGGACCTCTGGGAAGGAGGAGGGTCAGTGTGACTGAGGAAGCTGTAAGTACAGTAGGATAGTGACTGTGGGATAGGGGGAGGCAGAGGATGCAGTGCAATCCTAACAGTACATACAGTAGCACAGGAGCAGGCTTCTCACTGCACAGATCTGACAGCTGGTGGTCAGTGGCATTGCACTGCTCTGACCTCTAGGACAGTATCACCTCAGTGAGTGGAACCATATTCTGGTGGAAGCTGCTCATGGCAGAGTGACCACTCAGGCAACCAGCGGCTACTGCTTCACATCAACAAGAGGTCAACGCCTGAGATCAATTTAACACTAACAGCAGGTCAGTTATCAATTGAATATGTTATTGATCTCTAAAAGCTGAGTGTTTTGCAGTAACATGGATACTTTCAATTCAAACGCTGTTCCTATCATTTATTTATTAGGAGAGTTTTTTTCTATCACACTGGTATTGGTCAGAGTGTGATGGTACAAGGGGTCACAGAGCACCACTAATTACAAATCCAAGGAGCAGCTCATTTTTATTTCCACAGTTGAAATCCTACTTTTTAAAGAAATTTGGAGTGATTTTAGAAGATGTTTCTCTATTACACTACTTACTGAAACCACTGTATGCTGTGCAACATGATACAATGTTGCCAGTACTTTAATACTCTTAAAGAACTAATAATGCCTTTAAAAAATAAACCAAGGAATACATTTTATTGATCCCAATGGTGTATTATAGAGCGGGGGGCACCATTGTGTTTGAATTAGTAGCGTGCAGAAAGGAGCAGGGCGAATGTTATTAAACCGGCTGGCGCACACCTGCACGTGTAATAATGCCTGTAATAACGCCTGTAATAACGCGTGTAATAACGCGTGTAATAACGCCTGTAATAACGCCTGTAATAACGCCTGTAATAACGCCTGCTACGTCTGCATATCAACATTGGACTCATTGTAAGATGCATTCTCAGCCTGAACCTACATTCTATTAGAGTAGCGGGGTGGGCAACTCCAGTCCTCAAGGGCCACCAACAGGTCAGGTTTTAAGGATATCCCTGCTGCAGCACAGGTGTGTCAGTCTTCAACTAAGCCACTGATTGAGTCACCAGTGCTGAAGCAGGGATATCCATAAAACCTGACCTGTTGGTGGCCATTGAGCACTGGAGTTGCCCTCCCCTGAGTATTTACAACACTTACGCTCTTTAAATGATTCAATAGTCTAAAATCTAGACTATCCACTTTTGTTCGGTCACATGACAGTGGAATTTGGAATTGAATTAAGATGTGACGCCTGTAGATGGAAGTTTCGCGGGTTTTAGGGATGTGCAGTATATGATGGTCTTGCTCGCTCAGTAATGGTAAAGTAATAGCTGTTATTTCCTCAAAGGAAATAAGAGTTCTAAAATATAATAGAATCTCTAATTGGTGTTCAGGTAATAGGCATAAAAAGGGGTTCATGATCCTACACTTTCCGTGGCTAATACTATACACCTGATACACCAAGCTTGGCCCCCCGCAGACACACTTACCAGAACACCCTCTTACTGTCTCTGTATGTTCTTTCTACTTACCAATTAGATTGTAAGCTCTTCGGAGCAGGGACTCCTCTCCCTTAATGTTACTTTTATGTCTGAAGCACTTGCTCCCATGATCTGGTAGTTATATTTGTTATTTATATGATTGTCGCGTATTACTGCTGTGAAGCGCTGTGCACATTAATGGCGCTATATAAATAAAGACATACCATGCAATACAATACTGAGTCGTGTAGAAATGCAGGTATATTAATAGACATTGCTGGGACTGTTTTGCTGAGTGATGATGCAGTATTTAAATGTTAATTGAAAATACAGTAAGAAAAATGTAATACAGACACCAAAAAAACTATTTCCCCACATGGTTCCCATTCACCATAGAACTGGATTACACTGGCCCCAAAAAAGTCATTTAAATAAAAGAGGTAATTGCAGCCTTGTCCAAGTAGTCACATAACTGTGGTAATGTTGTGACATTTCAGAGTTTAAAATTGCTGTGTAGTGTCTCTCAGGTGTATTGTTATACCAAATACTTTCTCTAACTAAAATACTCATGCTGACATGCAGGTTCCCCCCCCCCTCTCCCCCCCCCCCCTCTCCTCTCCCCCCCCCTCCCCCCCCCCTCTCCTCCCCCCCCTCTCCCCCCCCTCTCCCCCCCCCTTTCCCCCCCCCTCTCCCCCCTCTCTTCCCCCCCCTTTCCCCCCCCCCTCTCCCCCCCTCTCCCCCCCCTTTCCCCTCCCCTCTCCCCCCCCTCTTCCCCCCCCTCTTCCCCCCCCTCTCCCCCCCCCTCTCCCTCCTCTCCCCCCCCTCTCCCTCCTCTCCCCCCCTCCTCTCCCCCCCCCCCTCTCCCCCCCTCCTCTCCCCCCCTTTCCCCCCCCCCTTTCCCCCCCCTGACAATCCAGTTCAGGTTTGCTTTAGTTCTTCTACAGTATGTGAGCAAACAGGTGTAAGGCCGGTGGACTTTAGCAAACCCCCAAGCACACATCCAGGGAGTTTGGTGTCTAGGAATAGCTGCTACTGCGCCAGGGAATGCCCTGCGATTACAGGTGTGGGACTTCTGTCTGTTCACTCGCCCATTTTATTTAGGATTATTGGCAAAAATCTTACATAAATTCCAAAATAAAATTAATGGACTTTTGATTCTTGGTGCTTTAGAATTTCTGGTAACGCATTTATTTATAAAATGTTAAAGTAGCGGTTCCCCCGGAACTCACCCAGGGTCCCCTGATATCTGGGGGACCCCACCCGGTTCCCCCGGCACAATGTATGTCCGCCAGACTGGAAACACGGGCGCAGGGTCACCGCTAGAAACCCACGACTGACTTCTATTTGTCGTCACGTCCGGCCCGGAACCCACCCCACTTATAATCCCCCCAGTGCTGGTGCGTGGGAATCAGGGGAGCCCCGAGTGTCGGGGAAGCACAGGGCAGCTCTGGGGGTCCCTCCGGTTTATGTACATAATATTTATTTTATAAAAGCAGCTCGGAACGCGGCTTTTAGTGATTTATTTTAAAGGGTTATATTTGGGCAGTTTTGCAGATTGGAGATTAATTTGCAATTCTAGCAAAACCTACCTAAAAACACCTCCAGTATGGCACGGCATTTCATGCCATGTTTACTAAGCAGTGTTACTTCATAAGGCTGCGCTTATAGTGCCAGCGACGAGACGTCACGTCAAAACAAATGCATTGCCGCCATCACGTGCGCTTATATTAAGCGTGACGCGACAGAGAGACGGAGTTACGGCTTGGTCGTGATCGTTGGAAGTCATCTCAATTTGATTTTTCCAGTGACCGCAGCCTGACGTCGCCGCCGCGTCGCCGGCACTATAACCGCAGCCTGATGTCACCGCCGCGTCGCCGGCACTATAACCGCAGCCTGATGTCACCGCCGCGTCGCCGGCACTATAACCGCAGCCTGACGTCGCCGCCGCGTCGCCGGCACTATAACCGCAGCCTGACATCACCGCCGCGTCGCCGGCACTATAACCGCAGCCTGACATCACCGCCGCGTCACCGGCACTATAACCGCAGCCTGATGTCACCGCCGCGTCGCCGGCACTATAACCGCAGCCTGACGTCACCGCCGCGTCGCCGGCACTATAACCGCAGCCTGATGTCACCGCCGCGTCACCGGCACTATAACCGCAGCCTGACGTCGCCGCCGCTTCGCCGGCACTACAAGCGTAGCTTAAGACGCCTTACAACACTTCTCAGTAAATATGGTCCTTTACAGACCATTTACTGTAAGTGAATTGGCTTCCAGCGTGGGGAGGTGTCTTACGGGAGTAGCACTGTTTAATGAATATGTACCTAAATACTTTGCATTATTGGAGAGTTGTGCTAGGATGGCCAATTAATCTCCTATCAGATCTGTGCCTGATTGGCATTCACTGGTGAATGATTTGCACATCATTGCTTGTAAATACTAACTGACACAAGATTGCCAATAAAAACTCAGCCAGTAAAGTTTTGCTGCTGGTCCTTATGGTTCATTATAGTTCTCACAGTGAAAGTCTATAGTCAGTCAATATAATTCAGGACAGGACCAATCTGAAGCTGTAAATTGGATTCTACTCTTTAAAACCATAAAATAATAAATACTGACAACGTTGTGTGCATGATAAAAAAAAGTCGCTAAAAAATACTTAAAGAACTGACTTTAATGGGAGAAATATTTTTGCTTCCCTTTAAACGAGATGTTCAACAATTGTATAATTTTCTCTATACATTGACATTATTCCATTAATTGTACATCATCCAAAAGCATACTCTTGAAATATATATATTTCTAATATGCTCGTATCAGGGCTCCATTAGGATTTAGGAACATATATATTTCAATACTATAGTGTTTTGCCATAACATTGCCATGCCTCCTTTCTGTAATGTTACATATTGATAAGTGGTCATTTGCTGGTATTAGGAATAATTCAATGGTGCTTGCATTGGCGTTACATGTCGTTCATTTAGTACCAGCAATAACGTAAGGATTTCACTTTTGAGAACATGCCATTTAGAACTAGATTTACTACTTTAGCATGAAAACCACATTTTTTAGGTTTTACAGACATTGCAAGCGTTATTTTACCTACTAATAATGCAAAATATCACATTATAAGGCAGAATATCACGCAATATCCCTCGGCTACATCTGTATGTTTAAGGGATGTGTTTAACACACATCACAGTTAGATATTGTGGCATACAGTATGTGCAGGATTCTTATTATCGCATTATTCAGACACCAAAACGATGCACCCAGCAGAATAATGTGCTTTCTGGTCAGCAAACACTTAAATAGGTTATTTATAAGTAAAAGCACTTTTTATACTTACACCAATGACAACACAGAACAACTCTCATTCCTACTGTAGACCGATGCAATTCCCTGTAAGGTTCACACTTCCTGGGTAAAGAAATGGTTATGTGCTACTATATACAAATGATACATCGTCTCACTGGGGCCGTGACGCAGAAAAGCATTAAACATTCGCTTTGTAATCTGTTTACTTCTACTGATGACTTAAACATCCAAACAAAACTGATTTTTCACGTGTAACGTGCTTGTATGAAACCTCAGCCCTGCTAATATTTAAATAGATATAACCTTTTGGACCCAGTTTAATGTTTGTACAAAGAGCGCTATCGTAATGTTCAGTGCCACCATAAAGCAGAAACACAGGGAACGGACATGCATTGATTGCATGTTTTCTGCAACAAGACCGGCCCGGTCCCATCATTAAATCATTTGCCTTTCTCACTTTCTTGTGGAATGTGTCAGTCTGTAAGATCATAGCTTTATCCTTCTATTATTACAGCCATTCGTACGCCCTTTAACATTTACCAACTTACCTTGTTAAAGTTACATTAACATACTGTATTCTGTATTGATCCAACAAATTCCATGTTTTTTGCTATTTACTATGACTTTCCATGGTCACAACACAAGACAGAAAAGCCCAGTGCTACATCCAAAGTGACAAAATACTGTGTATAGTACAATAATTCTGTGCTAATATTCTCATGAGTAAGGGTCATTTAGTTAAACCCTTTGGCCAAAGAGTTCATTTTCCATGGTCAGCCTGATCTCGTACTCCATATTAAAACCCTGTAGTAGCTTCTTATGAATGACAAAAGCTAAATTAAATGTATAATTGTTGGTCTAATTAAATATTGTATGCATAAAATATGTGTTCAACTGGCTTTGGTTGTCGACAAATTGTATGCATCTCTGAAGCATTCTGTAAATGATGTGTGTGTGTGTGTGTGTGTGTGTGTGTGTGTGTGTGTGTGTGTGTGTGTGTGTGTGTGTGTGTGTGTGTGTGTGTGTGTGTGTGTGTGTGTGTGTGTGTGTGTGTAAGCCGTTGTGCTCTTCAGTACAATACAAAGTTCTCTTCAAATGGACTAAATGTTAAAAAAGGTAAAGAACCCCCAGTTTATCCGCTTATGATTTATTTTGCAAATAAAACCTTACAATTTATAGTTGAATTCTGTTTATTTAAATAAAACAGCTCAGAAGAAAATAATAGACATCACTCTTAGGCCGCGCTTATTGTCCCGGCGACGCTGACGTCACACTGACGTCGCTGAAAAAAATCAAATTGAACTGACTTCCAGTGATTGCGACCAAGCCGTCGCACCGTCGCGCCGTCGCGCTGTCGTGCCGTTCCTACTATAAGCACACGAAACAGATTCAATACATTTGTTTTGATGCGACGTTGCGCCGCGTCGCCAGGACTATAAGCGCGGCCTTACTTGTGACACCAGAGTTACTGCTGGCGGGCTACAAATTCTAAATTAAAATGCAAAGTGAGGTGAGTGGGACGGTGCCCAAGGGGTTAAAAATCTCGCAGCAAGAAGCAACAAATGCAGCAAAACTTCAAATATAGTAAATAACTAAATAAATGTATTATTCACATAATAAATGCATTTTTCGACTCCTCTCTCTGGGTCTTCTTCAGGGCATACAATGCTACCTTAAAATGTGGCACGCCGAACAAAGTCTTCCTTTCACAGACATCAAGAGTAATCCCGTACCAGCAACGTAATAACACACGAGTGCACTATATTTGCACTATATTTGCACTATATTTGCACTATATTTGCACTATATTTGCACTATATTTGTCTACTAGCTTTACTTGCTGAATTGTTTCCTAAGAAATTGTAAGAAATATAATTCCTCAAACACCAATACTTGTGCACTATTGAGATAGATGTCAGTGATAAACTGTAGTTACTTATATGTGGTATGTAAGATCTATAAAATACTGTGAATGATAGTTGTACATATTTTACTGCATCACAGCAAAAAAAAAGAGATTTTACAGTTACTTGCCGGTGGTCCTAAGGGGACTATGTTTTGGAGCAAACAAAATAGGGATCTTTTAGTGAAGTGAACAGTTGTTATAGGTCATTGGTGGGCAATAAGTGGCCCGGGGGCCGCATGTGGCTCTCGGGGGCTTTACCTGCAGCCCCCAGCCGCTGGCCCCCCCAGCAGCGCCCTCTCCCTCTCCCCCCAGTGCCGTGGGGAGCGTCGCTCCCTGCGCTGCTAATCACCGTGCTTATCATATCTCATAGCATTTGTGCTTAGACATTAATTCCCACTAAATATTGTTTAAACTCCTTAAAACCTGCTATAAAACAAAGAGTTCGAGATAGAGGGCGCAAGAGAGGGATATTTTCGATATCGCATCACTAATAATATATTACCCGTCAATCCCTTTTGTCAATCCCACCAATCCCTTATATTTCCCCGTCAATTTCCCTATCAAAATGTATTATATATGCCTAGAAATGCAATGGGGTTTTGTATTTTCTTAGTAATTAACAGCTGTGTAACAATGGGCAGACAATATGTTGCATGGCTGCATTTAAAGCAACTGTACTGTACCCCTAGTTAGCTAGGAGGTTTTGCAACAAGTTTTTAATCTGAGAAGAGACTCATAAAAGCTTAGAATTATATTCGAGGGGGGTCGTTAAAGGTCAAACTGCTCTATTTGTAGAGTTTATATTCTGAAAACCACAGGATTATGAAAGTTGCCCATAGGCTGCAGATGGCCAAGAGTGTAAAAGTTGAGGTCATGAAATCTTTCATCAGAAGGCTTCCTATTTCATTAGTATACAGTACACCGTTTCCATCACGTCTCGTGGGTGAGATTTTCAGCTCTGATTTCTACTAGAAACTCCCTGATACTGTATTGTAACTACAATAGTTAAAAAATAAAACAAGTATTTTTTCTCTCCATAATATAAACCCTTTACCCACATGAATTTTAGTAAAAGATGCTTATTTTTGTTTAACAAACCATTATATTATAGCTTTTCCATGTAGCCATTGAATAATAACTTGCAATATATATTGTGTAATTTGTATATATTACTTTCTAGGAACAAGATTTTTTTATATCAATTAAATAAGGGTTTTCATACGGAAATAGATACTCGGTTAAGTGAAAAGGTCTTTTAGGCCATTTATTGAATATACAAAAGATTGACAGACACAACGTTTTGAGGGGTTTTCCCTTCCTCAGGTCCAGTCACACCCCGAAACATTATGCAGTGATGGTTTGTGGGCGATCCTGTCGCACAGATACTCAGCGCCATGAGAAATAAATCAGAACGGGAATGCAGGACAAGTGTATCATTTTCTGGATATCAATTAAATAAAGCATTGAAAAGAGTAAAGTTAGTAATTTATAAAGGGCAGTGAAAGGGACAGATGTAACATTTTTCAGGATATGCTATTTTTTTTTTAACATTTCTTAAATGTATGTTGCAAATAGTTTTACTTTTTATATTCTCGATATTGTAAAATACATAAAAATATTTTTTAAAAAACAGAATGAGGATTACGATGTTTTTGTACAAACCATGCTCCCCCTTTTCTAATTTATGTACCCCAAAACTCTAAATTGTTCAATAAAATCTGAGATTAAAAAAAAAATGAATAAAAAGTATGTATGATGAATATATTAATACAACAGGAAAATATAGAAAATAGCATCAGATTTGCATTCTGTCCTATTTCATTAACAACCCACATAAAATGTTTAGTTTAGGGCTATTTTCAGTTTCTAGTCCCATTAATTGCTATGGGGATTTTCATCCAAAAACTACCTTGGCAGCTACAGATTTAGTGCCTTAGGCTGCTACGGTCCCGCTGCCTGCGCTGCCTGCGCTGCCTGCGCTGCCTGCGCTGCCTGCGCTGCCTGCGCTGCCTGCGGTGCACGCGCGCCTGCGTGGCTGGCGGCACGTGCAGCCGAATTCCGCGTTCTGCAGTGAGCTGCAGGGGGAAAGAAAGGGGGGGGACCTGACAGGGGAGTGACGGGGCGCGGTCATGACATCACCAGGCAGGTTCGCCCTCATTGGCTGAACCGCCGGGGGGCGTGGCCTAGCGCTTTATCGCCCGTGTCCATCTCAATTTTCGGGTCTGGAAGAAAAACTCGCCGTGCGGCAGTCCCCCCTCGCAGTGGGCCTGGCCCCATTGAGAGGCGGCTTTTGTCCCCGCAGCGCCCGCCATAGCGAGCGCTGCAGTAGCCAGTGGGGACCAAGCCTGAGTGTTAGTCAGGAGGAGTACACACTGTTTCATTTCTCATATGTCACTAGTCAACTTGCAATATATATTGTGAAATGTGCTACTCTTTTTCCAACACTTCTCTATTAATGTATATCGCCTGCTTTAATTACAACTCTTGTGGGAAGGATGGGGTGCCTGTAATTAACTTGTTATTTAATGAGTCTGGGGGCTTCTGTATCATTTGGGGATAGAATTAGTTCAGCATAAGGGAAAGGTCAGAGCGAAAAGCGGATTAATAATTGGATGAATGAATAGTGTGAGTGGTTAACCAGAGCACTTTTACAGAAGCATTAGCAAATATACCTCATAAAATACACAAACTCACTTTAGGGGCAGCAGCAAATGGAATAAGTGAAAGAAAAGCATTGCAGTTTCCATATGTTCCGTTAAGGAACCACTAGGCAGCCATCTTACTTCTGTGATGTCACTTGTTACATTACAGTGTATCAAGATTAGCACAATTTCGGCAGATTATCCCGTACTATTGGCCAAACAATGCTATTCTGCAGGGTGCTTTATGGCCCCAGAAAACGCCCTGGGCCATGTTTTGTTCTTTTCCCTTTGGTGCTGGCACACACCTTACAGCGCCATTTTATTTAGCATTTTCGATTTTCTACGTACTTTATGCGCTCTGTTCCTGCTCTATCTAACGCTGGTTTTGTTTTTTACACAACAATGTGATGTTCCCGAGATGTAAGCGCTTGGAATATTTGGTGTCCGGGAAGCTAAAATGGATCTCTACCAAGAGCCCTGGCAGTGTTACTGTGACTGGTAACCTGAGAAGAGAGAGGTTAAGGAAGTCAGAATTATTCGCACAAAGTAGAACAGCGCACGCTCGCAGCCGTCACCGATGATGGAACAGAAGGGGAGGAGTCATCTCCCTCTTCCCATCCACCATCAGTGCAGATCGCGTCCTGAGCTTCATCGGCGCACAGGGAGCTTTCTCCCCATAGAGAAGGAGTATCTTAGTTTTGCACTTAGGGCACACATGACATAGTAGCTATGCCCCAGGGCACTCAAAGGGTTAACGTACCTATTACACATTAAGCAAATTCTGTGTGACACGAATGTGGAGTTCAGTGTGAGGAAGAATTGCATGAAGGAGCGTTATCACTGCACAGAAAGTTAAGAATGTCGCAGTTGTGACTCTCGCAATCACAGTTCTGGGTCACTGAGCTCTAAAAATACTAAGACAGGAAAGGTATACAGGGATATACCAAATACGTAAAGATGGGAAGAATGGGGATCCCGGGATTAATCCGATTGCCAATTCTTGGAGTCGGGGAGGAATGTATTTTTCCCTTATGAGATATCATTGGATGATATGACACTGGGGTTTTTTGTTTGCCTTCCTCTGGATCAATAAGGAAGTATAGATATAGGATAAAGTATCTGTCGTCTAAATTTAGCATAGGTTGAACTTGATGGACGTATGTCTTTTTTCAACCTCATCTACTGTGTAACTATGTAACTATGTAACTATTGCAGTGAAATCTATTCTTGCTTCTGGTGGGGTTTTTTTTGGGAGGATCACAGTAGAAATGTGTTACTGTAGCCACCTGATGCATTTCTAAAATAGTTATACAGCTGCAAACCTTACAAACCTTGAATTTAGCACAAGTACCTCACGGCCTCAACCCACACAATAATCAGATCTAAGTCACAACCACCCCATGCCAGGGTTAATTTATAACTAAAATAAATGATTGTATGAAGAGAAAGGAGTTCAATAAGACATACTGTATGTTAACTCACGACAAGGAGAAACTGCCTGATAAAGATATCTTACCTGGTTCCACTGATTTTATGGCTGAGGAATTTGATTATAGGTGTTTTCAGGGCAGCAAATCACAATCCTGTAAAATACTAATGGGCCATAGAGATCGTTATCACATCCAATACATGTTCACCGCAAATCTCAGACCTGCCCTTTGTAAATAATCTTTCCGTCTCCAGCACCAACGCTTCCAGCTTCACACCTACCACGGAAATACCTGCAGCATGAATACAGGCAGCATGGCCAGCTACATTAGGGGGGTTTTTCATTTTGACATTTTACTGGGTCCATACAGTCAGCAAACAGTGGGGATTGGAAACCCGTTCTCAGGCTCAGCCTGCCTTGTTGTCTCCCTGTATTGTGTTATATATTGTGTATATATTGTACATAAAAATGCAACTGAAGGTTTAATTGATTTGCGTTATTGTAGCGTAACATTGCGTTATTGTAGTGTAAGATTGTGTTATTGTAGCGTAACATTGCGTTATTGTAGTGTAAGATTGCGTTATTGTAGCGTAACATTGCGTTATTGTAGCGTAACATTGCGTTATTGTAGCGTAAGGTTGTGTTATTGTAGCGTAACGTTGCGTTATTGTAGCGTAAGGTTGCGTTATTGTAGCGTAAGATTGCGTTATTGTAGCGTAAGATTGCGTTATTGTAGCGTAACATTGCGTTATTGTAGCGTAACATTGCGTTATTGTAGCGTAAGATTGCGTTATTGTAGCGTAAGATTGCGTTATTGTAGCGTAGTAACGTTGCGTTATTGTAGCGTAACATTGCGTTATTGTAGCGTAAGATTGCGTTACTGTAGCGTAAGATTGCGTTATTGTAGCGTAAGATTGCGTTATTGTAGTGTAACGTTGCGTTATTGTAGCGTAAGATTGCGTTATTGTAGCGTAACGTTGCAGCCTTAGCGTTCCTCCCATCCAGACCCCAAGATGCGTATTCAGCGAGAGTTTAGAAAAGGAAGAGAGAAAAGTAATGCAAGTTTAGCTACTGTATGTCTTACCTAACTCAGCGTTACGGCTGCACCTTCGCTATGACCGTCTTTAGTGGATATGTGATGTCATCACCTCCTTTCCATGTCATTTTGCTGTAATTATCACTAATGTCCTTTAATGTGAACACTTTGCACATTATAGGAGAAAACACGGCTTTATGTTATTGTTCTTTGAAGATACACCATTTATCTTAATGGGACATTACATTAAGTTAACTTAACGCCATGTTGGAAGGATTAATGGAGCTTTGCAGATCTGGGCCAAAGAAGGGTTTTTCGCGGTCTCTCACGGGCTTTCTGGGGCAAAACAATGAAACCAAAGTTACCAAGATTCACAAAGACACCAATGGAGGTTTGTTCCAGTTTTGTGGCTGGGGACTTTGATAAATGACCCAGGACGTATTGTATATTCTGTGATATGTGTTATAGTGGTTGGAGAGAATTTGTGACATTGATTAGGGATCTTAAAGTATTAAAAAATACTATTACATAACATAGTATTTCTTATGATGTATCACAAACTATTTGTTGTCTCAGAGTTGCACGAATGTTACAGTAAGAACATGTTGACCCATCGCCCCTCCCCATTATCTTGGCCATTATTCTGGCTCTAAATTTAGCCTTTCTGTTGACTTTGTGTCAAATGTTATTTGATTTAAAATACAGGGTGTGATTTATTAGTGTTTCACTTATGATAGCTGATTAGGTGCTGAATGTGTGAATAAGATGCGTCATAGGATCCTGAACTGCTTGATAAAGGCATATCTCCCACGTAACCACGGGCTATTATTACACTGGAAAAGGGGTCTTCTCTTCCTGAAATGGGTTTGCTGACATTTTACAACAATAAATGTACAGTATCAGTGTCTCATATTAGCTCATATTTGACAAACCAGAGATTCCACTTAAAGTAAATTGCATGGGAACTGATGTCAAGACAGAGTGTTAAATTAGGTTCAGAGATTTTGGGCCACATTTGAAAATTGCAATTATAGCTACTTTGGAATTATATACTGTATGAATATAGTGTATATGATTGGCTGCACCTTTTAAAGATGTATACAGTATACAGTATCTATTGATGCAACAATAATATTTATGAAAAGAGTAGACTCTTTTCTGAATTAACTATACATTTTATTTAAAACATTTTAGCAATAGGTATCCACTGATATAATCCCCCTGTGATCAGACCGGGATATGTTAAAGCTGTGATACGATTCCGCATTTGCTTCCTTTGTATTACTTCGCAGATCTATAGTTGCTTGACATCTCCCATAACTGCCGTCGCCTGTAACTAAACCGAAGGAAATAGACATTTAAGTAGCTATCAATGCTACTTTTTTTGCTGCCATTTGAAGCTGTTAGATCCACTCTCACCAGCTTTGTTGTTTAATATCTGACTTTGCACTATTCTCCTTTCTTGAGATACCAGAAACCCTGAACAACATTAGATTTTTAATCATTTATGAGTGTCACTGAATTTACTGTATATTCTTGAAATTGATTGCTACAGATTATAGATTGTCATATGTTTAATACATGTGGCATAGAGCTCTAAGAACCAATGAATTCTAATGATCTATAGGAGATTGGAATAATATGTAAGTTTTATGGTGATTGGCACTATATTAAGTTATATTTGAAAACTTGTCGGATTGATTCTAACTACCTCTCTCTTTTACTCTTTCGGAGGAGTCACCCAAAAAACTTTCCATTGCCCCGTTTAGTATATTTTGGGATTTTAGGATGTTTTTTAATTGTATTTAAATTGATTATAATATATAATATTTATGCCATAAGGATTTCACAACCATATTTTATGTTATTGCATTGTATAACTCTCACAGTTTTGGAACGATGTATGCCGTTTTTTGAACATTACTGTAGCACTGGCATCGCTGCCCAATGAGGATACAGATTCGCGGGCTAGATGAGAAACTCCAATTAGACTAAGGATATTTAAACCTTTAGAAGTGGGTGGTGACCAATACTCCTGAGGAAGAGAATCTCGCGAAACGCGTAGAGTGTTGGAGTTTCACCGGTGACAGCCGAGGATCTGGGCAGCACGAGCAGTGTTTCTCCCCCCTCCGTGTAGCCGAAACTGGAAATTGCGAACCGGATGTGACATCACAGGAAGTGACGTAACGTGACCCACGGGCGTGGAGGTGAGCGGGGAATGTCTAGCAGACGGTGAGACTGCCGCTAACCGCGGTCCACAGGACATCATATACACCAATGCCCGTATATATCTAAGCTGATGTAAGCCTTGATGTGGAAGTTTATGTGGTAAAATATTGCTGTTACTATCTACACCATTGCTGTGTTTTTACTTTCACATGAGCACATCACCGAATCCCCCGCTACATCACCAAGATCATCAGGATTGCCACTGATTTGGATTTTGCCTTAAATACCTTCCAACATTGGGAGTAGGACTATTGGAGGGTGTTTCTTTTGAGTATACTATTGCACTGACGTTCCTACTCGATACAGATTTTTTATTATTTTTGTACAGTCCCCCGCTCCTCTTGCTTTTGAAGAGTACGTTGTGGAGAAGACTTTGGAACAGTCTTACAAGGGTTGAGTGGAGGAGTACTGTGTTTAAATATAATACTTTATTGCACTTTTTGGTCACTTGTTTTTTGCACAATGTATCCACTGTGCACTATCACTGTGAGCATTTTGAACTCCACCTATTGTTTTGCTGTTTTATCCAATGTGACAAAATACACTGTGAAATACTCAAATATTCTCTTGAAAAAGGGTTATTTAGTTAAACCCTTTGGCCAAAGCGTTATAAGCCTGTGAGCCACATGAAGGCGTGAGCAGTGAGCAGGTTCTAACACCACCTGATAAAATTCTCATTTACCTCTATTTGGAGGGAGAATGACCACATTGGCTCTGTCCAAACACAGGAACATGAAAAAGACCTGCTAACTTAGAAAGTGGGGAGGGGCGGGCTTTAACCCCTGGGGGGGAGGGGCCACCAACCTCCAAACAACTGGTAACAGCTGAAAATTAAGGTTCATAAACACACAAAGTCCCAGCAAACTCATGGTGGGTTTTGGGGTTTCTTGAGCGTGCTGGGATTTTGTGTGTTTAGTATAATATAATAGCAGCTTAATAGTAATATATACATATATTGTAATAAAATCTGGTAGTATATCTACTTTGCAATGAAATGATATCTTTCTTCTGAACCTCATACAGTAGTTTTCCTCCAGCTTTGGTAAGACCGCTACCTCATGTATTTGGGAGAGATACGTATAATAAAGTCACGTCTTAATGCTTTGCTATTGCCATTTGTCTTATCCATAGAGGAAGTTCAGTATCTCCCACTGGGACAATTACGTGTTAACTTGATGCTAAAATAAGAAATGTGAGGGAAAGGTTACATCCTAATAAGCAAATAGAAATTCTCATGGAGCTTGAAATCATGCCTAAAAACATGTTATCGGATTGCGTGTCATGCTGGGTTACTCAGACCAGACCCCCAGACCTCTCTGTTACTGACTGAACAAAAAGCGTTAACGATGTTTTAAGTGCTAAAGGGAGCTTCAAAGCTCAGTAACGAGGCGCTGAGCGCTGTTTTCAGCCGTAATGAGCCCTTGCGTTACTATAATGGACATTAGTGCTAATGATATGCTAAATGGGTGTTCCCTCTCGCAGCGGGAGAGAGAGTTTCAGTGATATATATACGTATATATATCCTCCCCTGCCATCCTGTGCACACAAAGGAGCACAGCTGAGACACCTGGGATACCTGGGATATATGCTCATTTGGATATACAACGTATAATTAAAGGACTTTAATTAGCATATTTCTGTGTATCTGGGCCTTAATCATCTATAATGATTTCTATGTAGTTACCTATTATTTGGACAACTGTAAATGATCTTAGCCATGATCTCAATGACTTTACGCATAATCTAAGAATCTTGCTCATGCTTCAAACACCTTGGAGCACACACAATATATTTGTTCTTCTGCCAGTAGCAATTTTATTCAAAAACCGCAGATGTCCTTTGTAATTGAACATTACAATTCACAAAATCCTTAATGATGAATAAACCTTTCCAAATAGTGATGTACTGTAGCTTGTGTTATTGGTCATTTCATGCGGGTGAACTGCCCTAGTACATATATGAGTTATATTGTAATGTATTTCTTTTCTGCAAATCTGGGACAAAATTGGAGCACAAATCAGCAGCAGATTTGTAAAAGAAAAGGAATTCCACAGAACGCGAATGAATGTTACCTTTGGTTAATGTTTTGCAGATTTTGTACACGTTTTCACTGGCGCCGGAGACAATGTTTGGGGTTACTCGGTTTGAAGGGAAAAAAGGGATTGACCTGAAAGTCCTTTTTGTATTTAGCTGTAAATAAGAGCCATGGACCACACATATTTTGTATACTGTATATAAATAAAATATTGTTCTTAAAGCAGTTATTTTTATTTTTACTGAACAATTAAAAAAAAGTTGGCATTTTAAGTTACGGTAGTTTAAAAGCCACTAAATGGTACAAAGTCCAAATGACCTGGGTCTAATCCAGCACAGGACACTGAGGACAGTCAGTTTGGGGTTATTTGGGGTTGATTGAGAAAGGAAGTGGACAGTTGAGTGGGGTGGGGAATTAGTAGAGGTTATTTAACAGAAAGAGACATATGCTAGAAGCACAGAAAAAGAAGAAGCAGGGAAGAGTCCCACTATACCCCTTGTTACATAGTTACACATTTACACAGTTACACTGTTACACTGTTACATAGGTAGATGAGGTTGAAAAAAGACATACGTCCATCAAGTTCAGCATCTGCTAAATGTAGAAGACAGATACTTTATCCTATATCCGTACTTATAGTATATTGACCCAGAGGAAGGCAAACAAAAACCCCAGTGAAATATCATCCAATGATATCTCATAAGGGGAAAAATAAAATTCTTCCCGACTCCAAATATTAGCAATCAGATTATTCCCTGGATCAACATCCTTCCCATGTTTACTAATTTGGTATATCCCTGTATACTTTTTCTTTCTAAAAAGATGTCCAACCTTTTTTTGAACATATCTATTGTATCTGCCATCACGGTCTCCATGGGTAATGAATCCCACATTGTAACTGCCCTTACTGTAAAGAACCCTTTCCTTTGTTGCTGGTGAAATCTCCTTTCTTCCAACCTTAAGGGATGGCCCCGAGTCCTTTGTACTGCCCGTGGGATGAATAATTATTTTGAAAGCTCCTTGTATGGTCCCTGAATATATTTGTATATAGTTATCATATCCCCTCTTAGACGTCTCTTTTCAAACGTAAACAAATCTAATTTAGCTAGTCTCTCCTCATAAGTTAGATTGTCCGTCCCCTTTATTAATTTGGTGGCCCTTGTAAAAAAATAAAGTCTGGGGTTTCATACTTTACAGTTTTTAGTTCACTTTTGTGCACTTGTTAGTATAATAATGTTACCTCTTTGGTTTTTTAATGGTAATTGTACCTGCCACTTTGGGGATGTACACAGGGACACTGTAAATGGGACTGGCTCTTTATTTCTTTGGTGTGTGGAACAGCCTTTTATCCTTGCTACCCTCCCCTGCCTGACTATTACCATTAGCCACAGTTAGGAGGCTGGATGCCTAGACAGCGGAGGAGGGGCGAGCTGTGTCTCCCTGGCTGGCCGTGCTCCATTTGTGGATGCCGCACGTGCGTTGTGCGTCCCCTGCTTGCCAGAACGGATGCACAGTGGTCCGCTTGAGGCCTGTGTGTTTGGCGCATGCGCGGCAGCTCTCTGATGTACCTGTGTGCTGCATGTATGCGCAGCATGCTCAAGGTGGGTCTGTGCCCGGTACGCATGCATGGAGTGTGCTATGCGCATGCGTGGTATACGACTGGGGGTTTTGCTCGCTCTACGCATGCACGGACACCTGTTGGAGCCGTGACATCAGGGGAGATGCAGAATTTGCGCTGTGGGGCACCTGTAGCGAGGTAACAGGCGAGTACTTTGGGTATATATATTTGACTTTGGTGCTGATGTTAAGCCCTCACCTTGATAAAGACTTCTTTTGCAGTCGAAATGTTGGAACTGGATTTGCTAATAAACTATCTTTTTGCAAGACCGAGTGCCTGGGTGCTTCCCTCCTGCTCCGTGATTTCTATAGGGTAGTACAGGATCTCCCCCATCTCCATATGTACCGGCAAATTGCCTTTATTGCTACCTTAATTGTGTGCCTGTAACCCTGTCTGCGTACCTTGTTTTGTCACCGATTTGAGATGGGCTTGTGGTTCAGCTAGGTAACATGTAATATAAAGTTATTAAGTAATATAGGGGAGCCAAGAACCTCTCCAATAGATGGGGGGGGGGGGTCAGATAGTATCCTTGCAAGTGTTGTTAGAGTTCACCTGTCTTAAAGAGTGTGTTGTATTATGAAAGTGTATTGGAAAGCATACCCAGCAAAGCCTGGCGATGATGTTGTTATTTTTATAGCAGTACAGGTGTGGCCTGTTTTGATCCAAATAGTTCATGTGTATTTTGTCAATTAGCTGGTTATGTTAGGTGGGAACCGTGTGCCAAATATCAAGGTCAGAACAACAAACTCCATTGAATTCTATAGAAATATATTCTCTGATAAATCTGGTGCAATTTCTTTGCTACATCTTTGGCCCAAAGAGAATTTGCTACATTACCGTGTGTTGCAGGGAATATTCTGACTCTCACGCACGCTACACTTAGCGAAGTGTTTATCCATGCATACATTTTACTTACACTTTTAAATGCTGATACCAATTAGGATCTTTATTATTTGGCTAATAGGCCCAGGTCTGCAGGATAGATTGAAGTTCCTTATAATTTTACAACCTGAAGGATCAGCATCAGAAACTATATACAGTAGTTGGTAAGAATGTTATTAATACAGATCGCTGATGGATGGATATGATTGTTCTCTCATTACTTTATTGCACAGTATTGCTGGAAATGATCTAAGACATTAGTATAGATAACCCGTCCGTGTGTCTCTGAGTGCATCGGCTTTCACAGGTTCATGTTCTTTAAGAGGGTGAGGCTGTTAGTGCATATGACTGACGTGCAATGATGGCGGTGTGATGAATATATGAGCCCTCAAGGCAGGGTTTTGGATTAAGAGAACATTTCAAGTCTGGGAATTAGGCTGTCGGATGTTACTTTCAGTGCAAGTATTGGTGAACATGAAAGTGTCCCATGAAATAAGTAAATTGCATTCACTGTTCAAATTAGTAGAATAAATCACGTTATATAAAATAGACGACAGTATATGTTGGTTGGAGCTTTCAGGCTACTGGTCGTAGACACCTGGGTAACCGCACATTACTGTAGATACAGTACACGTGAAATTCAAGTAGACAGAAATGAATTATCAGGAAATATGCCTCCACAATTGCCAGCTTTGCGGGGCCCAAGGTGGAACGCTGGCAGCGGGGGCCCAAGGTGGAAAGCTGGCAGCGGGGGCCCAAGGTGGAACGCTGGCAGCGGGGGCCCAAGGTGGAACGCTAGCAGCGGGGGCCCAAGGTGGAACGCTGGCAGCGGGGGCCCAAGGTGGAACGCTGGCAGCGGGGGCCCAAGGTGGAAAGCTGGCAGCGGGGGCCCAAGGTGGAACGCTGGCAGCGGGGGCCCAAGGTGGAACGCTAGCAGCGGGGGCCCAAGGTGGAACGCTGGCAGCGGGGGCCCAAGGTGGAACGCTGGCAGCGGGGGCCCAAGGTGGAACGCTAGCAGCGGGGGCCCAAGGTGGAACGCTGGCAGCGGGGGCCCAAGGTGGAACGCTGGCAGCGGGGGCCCAAGGTGGAACGCTGGCAGCAGGGGCCCAAGGTGGAACGCTAGCAGCGGGGGCCCAAGGTGGAACGCTGGCAGCAGGGGCCCAAGGTGGAACGCTGGCAGCAGGGGCCCAAGGTGGAATGCTGGCAGCAGGGGCCCAAGGTGGAACGCTGGCAGCAGGGGCCCAAGGTGGAACGCTGGCTGCAGGGGCCCAAGGTGGAACGCTGGCAGCAGGGGCCCAAGGTGGAACGCTGGCAGCGGGGGCCCAAGGTGGAACGCTGGCAGCGGGGGCCCAAGGTGGAAGGCTGGCAGCGGGGGCCCAAGGTGGAAGGCTGGCAGCAGGGGCCCAAGGTGGAAGGCTGGCAGCGGGGGCCCAAGGTGGAATGCTGGCAGCGGGGGCCCAAGGTGGAACGCTGGCAGCAGGGGCCCAAGGTGGAACGCTGGCAGCGGGGGCCCAAGGTGGAAGGCTGGCAGCGGGGGTCCAAGGTGGAAGGCTGGCAGCGGGGGCCCAAGGTGGAACGCTGGCAGCGGGGGCCCACCAACCCTGTCAAAAAAAGTTAAGGGACTTACCTTGCCAAGCAGCTTTCCTCTGGCAACCATGGCAACATGTCATCATATGACGCTGTGGCGTCATTTGACGTCGGTCACCATGGCAACGCGCCACTACAGGAGATGGCCCGCTCCGGAAAAGGTAAGAACCCTCTCACAGCATGTACACACACACCACCCCCTCCCCCACACCTACCTCTCTCTGCCGGTCCAGGGGCCACACGCAGTCTCCTCCAGCTCCAACCACCGGTCAGGTGGAAGTTGGATCCCGGCACCGACAAGAGGAGGGGGCGCAGGGCCCGAGAAGGCGGGGGGTCCAAGGCGGCCGCCCCGCTCGCCTTGCCCTAAGGCCGGCCTAAAGAGATATAAATAGCTTTGACCATTGACTGACCACAAGTCTGCTTGTCACATTGTGTCACACAGCCGGACATTGGCACAACGTGCAGCCATTGATGACTTCTCCATTGAATAATAGCGCACTGCGCTCGGGAGATCTCACTGGCGTTTATATTGATCACTGAGATTTCTAGAACGCTGAACACTAGAGTCTCATCTTTGAAGAACTCTTTTGTTGGCTATTATCACAACCTACAACACAAGTACACATATCCAGTATACTACTGCAACTTTGAACTGGGATCAATAGACCAAGACATGTAAGCTGCATATCCCAGGTACTATTCCTGCGCCCATATGTTTTAGTAAAGTTGGTAATGACTGAGAACAATTTAGGATTTGATTACGATCTTCGTGAAGGACAATATTTCAGTCCACGATAAAGTAAAATATACATTCAATAAAAGAAGAGTGACGTACTCTTTTTGGGACAGAACCATGTGACCTTGTGAGCTTATACCGCCACCTTACTTTTTGGCGTATTTTTTTCGCTTGCGCTGTCTTGTCACTGTATAGCGCACTGCAACAGTATTAATGTTCCCACACTGTTTCTTTTTAACCGCTAAATTATTTTGCTTTGCATGTCATTGTCCTCATGTTTGCAGACAGTGTCTTGTTCTATGTATAGTACTGTGATAAATATTTAGGAGTAGAAAGTTATAAAAATAAATCTGATATTAATGGCATATCAATAATTCACCTCCCACCTCCTCTATTATTTCTCCGTTTTAATCTCGCCCAAAATCACAAGCGATAATTCCCCCCATTAGGGAAATCTCAAAACAATTGTAGTTTTTTTTTCAAAGTCTGTTTTATGGAAACGATGTCGCCGCCGGTCTCCCTCTTCGCCGGTCTCCCTCGCCGCCGGTCTCCCTCGATGCCGGTCTCCCTCGTGCTGGTCTCCCTCGCTGTCGGTCTCCCTCGCCGCCGGTCTCCCTCGCCGCCGGTCTCCCTCGTGCCGGTCTCCCTCGCCGCCGGTCTCCCGCGCTGCCGGTCTCTCTCGCCGCCGGTCTCCCTCGCCGCCGGTCTCCCTCGCCGCCGGTCTCCCGCGCCGCCGGTCTCCCTCGCTGCCGGTCTCCCTCGTGCCGGTCTCCCTCGCTGCCGGTCTCTCTCGCCGCCGGTCTCCCTCGCCACCGGTCTCCCTCCCTGTCGGTCTCCCTCGTTGGCGGTCTCCCTCGCTAGCGGTCTCCCTCTCTCCCTTGCTGCCGGTCTCCCTCGCCGCCGGTCTCCCTCGCCGCCGGTCTCCCTCGCTGCCGGTTCTAGGCTGGGTAGATTTACCATATCACATTTTAAGTTATGGTGAGGGGGAAAAGGCAACAGAAAACCTCCACCGTTAGCATATAGCCAATAAAGAATATCACAGGTCTGCACCCCTGCCTTTCAACCATTCTCACCTCGCACACAGTGCTCCAACTGCAGCAAAGGATTCTGGGAAATGACATGCAAAGGAGCACACAATGTGTCACCTTTTGCCTGGAATATCCATTCACATGGAGCCCATTTAAGCAAATACATCACCGTTCACACAGCTTTTAAGCACAGCATGGGACTAGCAAAGCAAGTCAAACCACTCACATGTTTCAGGCTTGATGGGTATCATCAGTGTGAGGTTAGTTTATACTGTATATATATACTGTATATGTATATATATATACATAATTCTAATAATACATAATTCTAATAATAATAACTGCCTTGTGCTGAATGTGAGAACAGGAGCTGTTTCCCTTCAGTTTGGACTTAAAAAGCAGAATTCGACCATGGTCTTTGTATAAGATGAGTTTGTAAGATGCAACATATGTATTGCATGTTCATGCATTAATGCAGCTAATAACCAAACACATGCAAAATGTCACTTTATACAGAATTGTATAAATTGTATAATTGCATTCAACATAATGTTTTCAGCCGCATGCATACATTGTGCATACAATTGTTGACATAACTAATATAAGGGGAAAGAGTTTGTAAACCACATATAGAAACTGGTTCACCAGCTGAAGTGTTTCAAGACATAGCAAAAAACCACTGCACAGTCACATGACGCAGTGCTGTCACATGACGCAGTGCTGTCACATGACGCAGTGCTGTCACATGACGCCGTGCTGTCTACAGCATGGAGAAAAAGGCTACAATATGTCACATGAAAAAATTTTGCAAGTTAAAAAACTGATAATGACAATCATTTTTTTAATTAGAGTATCTTATTAAAACAGCATTAAGGGTGTTGATGCATACAGAGACGCACTTACCAGAACTCCCTCCTACTGTCTCTGTACGTTCTTCCTACCAATTAGATTGTAAGCTCCTCGGAGCAGAGACTCCTTTTCCTAAATGTTACTTTTATGTCTGAAGCACTTATTCCCATGATCTGTTATTTGTATTGTTTGTTATTTATGTGATTGTCACGTGTATTACTGCTGCGAAGCGCTATGTACATTAATGGCGCTATATAAATAAAGACATACTGTACATACATCCATACATAGAGGTAGCAGCGCTATTGCGCCCGTTAATACACTGCGATGCTTTAATGCTATCGCAATATGTATCGCAAGAAACACCACGGCTCCTTTGAAGATAATGGTAATGAATGTGTTCTCATTAGCGCACAATATTTTCAGCGTTTTACCTGCTACATCTGTACACCAGTTTTTGTGGCATGAAATACTGCGCAGTATTTGCCATAGGACGATAAAAAGCAGCAACCCTACAATTAATAAATAGTGCACTGCACACCAAGAGGACATATATATTGTGAGTTTTCCATTGTGTTGCATGCAATTTCAGCAAATAAGGTATACGTTTTGGATATTTGGTTCAGTAATTTAATTAGACATAAGTAAACCTCTGAAATGCAGCACAACAAAGGTATGTAAACAGGCTCACCGTCAGGCGGCAGAGCTGGGACAGCTGTCCTGAGTCCGGTGGCTGTTGGGGGCCAGGCTGTCCGGCGCTTGAACTTGGGGCCAGCCAGAGATTGGGCCCAACTTCCGTGTCTGACCGCCGGGTGCCAGCTCTGCCGAGCTGCAGCACGGCCTTCACCACCAGCCTCCCTCCCCCCATCTCCCTGCGCGCCAGTTGGCGTCGGAGGGTTGGGCATGCCTGGAAGTTGGGCCCAACTTCCACATCTGCCCATGGGATCAGCACGGCGCCCTCTTGGGGGGGAGACTGTGTGTGATTGTGTGTGGTGGGGAATTGAGTGTGATGGGGTAGTGGGATCTGAGAGAGAGAGAGAGAGAGAGAGAGAGAGAGAGAGAGAGAGAGATTGAATGTGTCGGATTGAGTGAGAGAAGGGAGCATTGAATGAGAGGATTGAGGGAAGAGTGAGTGAGTGAGTGAGAGGGGGGGAGATGGAAGAGTTAGAGGGGTGTGTGAGAAGGGGGCAAGAGTGTAAGAGGGGGAGAGCAATAGGGAGGACGCAGAGTGAGGAGGGGGGACCGAGTGAGTGAGCGATAGGGAGGGGAGAGGGGGTAGTGAGGGATCAAGAAAAGGGGGGAGTGAGTAATCAAGACAGGGAGGGGAAGAAGGGGTATAAGAGAGGGAGTGGGGAGAGGTGAAGGAGGGGGGAGAGATGGGGGACTGAAAGAGTACATGAACATGCAACACATCAAATGCACTTTATGACCAGACGTCCGGGTTTAGCCGGGACAGTCCCGTTTTTTCAGCCTCTGTCCCAACTTGTTGGTGTGCTGTCCCAGTTTTCTATGCCGTTGGCCGTGCATGCATGATCGGCACTTGCGGGCTGCTCATGCGCATGCGTGATCCGCACATTCTGGCTGGCAAATCGCGTATGCGTGGTCAGCAAGCGCTCTTTACGCATATGCAGTCGGCGCTCACTGTTCGTGAATGGGCAGTTGGCGAGCACCGACTGCGCATGCCGGCATTTGTCTCGCTTTTTGCCGGGACAAATATGGTCCCCCTAATTACAGCCATCCCCACACTTTTATATAGAGGGAGCGGAACCTTTATTGGGTAAACCAGCAATATTGTCTGAAGATGTGGTAAGGATAAGCACTGTTCCAAAATACTTCTCATAAAAATTTATCAGGCGTTATATAGTTACTGAGCGTTCATAAAGGGAAGATAGAATTAGCACAACCTTATTAGAACGCCATCTTTACATTTCCATAAGAAACCTACACAGGGACAATGTGTAATAGGTTTAATGATTTCGTAGGGTATATCCCACTCTCACTTGGGACATATTTGTTAGCGGTAGGGTAAAAGTCAGACAGTAATTTAAGAATGAAACAAACAATATCAGGACATTAGTCTGCTTACTGCATAAAGTGGTTAGCAGTTCATCTGGAATGTTTGACGTACAATGCATGTGACTAGGGTTTTAAAAGGTTGGTTCCTTGCAATCCCATTGCATTACTTTTGGGACTATTGTCTCATGCCCATGGAGATATTTTCTAAAATTAGATCCTTTTCCTTTCCAAGGAGGACAGAGGTTGGAGTTGCAGAACTGACCACAACTATTTGCCACTAGTTCATATTTTTCTTTCGTTGCTTAATGGACTTCCAACAATCCTGTTTACTTAAAAACTGAAGTATTTCTTTTAAATAATGTTCAGAGAAAATTAAGGGAATTGCAGTTTGCGAGTGAGTTGCTTTATTGAGGAAGTATTAGTAGCTGGGAGTTAAGAGGCTCCACTTATTCCCATGATCTGTTATTTGTATTAATTGTTACTTATATGATTTTCACGTGTGTTACCGCTGTGAAGCGCTATGTACATTAATGGCGCTATATAAATAAAGACATACAGACATTTGGTATGTCAGCGTGGATTCTATCATGTGTCTTAGGCTGGGCCATTGTGCAGTGACCCGCATGAAGCGGGTGCTTTCACTGGCCATGGTGGATGGGCCGTGGGGGGTGTGCCTAGGGACATCACGGAGCTGGTTCGCCCTCATTGGGCGAAATGAAAAGGATGATTTTTACAATGTAGCTTCTGTTAAATACTTCAGACAAGTTAGCTGCTGTTGCCTGAGCATCCTCCCTGTTTGCAAACATTTATTGCATCGGTACTTCCAGCTATGTTTTGGAATACAATCGGAATCATTAAATATAGCTATCACCCATCTGGAGACCAAAATGATGGCCCTAACGTATTCAAGTGTAACGAAAAATTTTCTGTATTCTTGTATATTTTTACAAAATGGTCCCCAAAATTGTATATCTGCTATTTAATTTTGTTATGTGGACCTATTTAAAATGTACACATCGCAGACTTCATTGTTCCCTCTGATATATAATGTTGGGATATAATATAATGTTAGATATTGCACCAATTGTGCCATTACATTCCAAGGAAACAGGGGTATGTTATCTGGGGCAAAGTTACACACATGTACTGTATATTGAGTTTCAGAAAATATTTGATCTCTGTGCTGTTCCTATAACATAGTGGCTTGAATTTCTTGAGTCTAAATTGGATTATTTTAGTGTCTGAGACTTTTGTGGCAATGCTTTGTATTCTCATCAAGTTTAACAATTTGCAGGAATGCAACTAAATTCCTGTAATGTTTTCCAACCCTCCAGCTTTGATATTTCTAAAACTAATGTGGGTTTTAAAATACACACTATGGGGGTCATGCACTAAGCAGTGATAAGTGGGTTTTCTGGGTGCTATGCACTAAGCAGTGATAAGTGGGTTTTCTGGGTGCTATGCACTAAGCAGTGATAAGTGGGTTTTCTGGGTGCTATGCACTAAGCAGTGATAAGTGGGGTTTCTGGGTGCTATGCACTAAGCAGTGATAAGTGGGTTTTCTGGGTGCTATGCACAAAGCAGTGATAAGTGCTTTTAAGTGAGATACATGCCTTTATAGCGTGATACTGCCTGTTGTGAGATTCACAAAGCAGTGATAACACTGCAGTATCGTGCTATAATGGCATTTTTTTCCACTTAAAAAAACTTAGCACTGCTTTGTGAATCTCATAGCAGACAGTATCACGCTATAATGGCTTTTTATCTCACTTAAAAGCACTTATCACTGCTTAGTGCATAACCCCCAAAGTATTAAAATGTTACAGGTAGAAAGGGGGAAATGTGTCTAACTGACTTTGTAAATATCCTGCAGCACGAGATCATAAGACGATATCATCCTGTAACTTGGAGATTGGTTCTTGTATTTGATATTTACCGGTATATGATGGAGGCAAATCTGTTCACAAAAGATCATGTTCAGAGACTTTTACTGATCCATTAGCCATAGAGATAAATGGTGCCACGAGATTTGTGAAGCAGTCTTGTGACATAAGGCATTTTCTGGCGCTGGAAGACACCATTCAAGTCAATGGGCTGTAAGGCGTCTTCCAGCGCCAGAAAATGCCTTCTGGCAGAGGGCTGCTCAGTACATGTGGGCCTAAGTCCCTTTAAATGACTCCTTTATCATCTAATTATTTCTAAAACAACCATTTTTGGTACATGGATCCCTGAAACGTTCAGATTCCATTGGAAGACGGCGCGTTTCCTGCGGCACTGGTGACTATTAACACATCTGTTATTTGTTTTTCAGAAAACAACAATGGTTGACACTGAGATTCCGTTTTGGTCCATGAATTTCGGAGTCAGCTCGGCTGACCTGTCCGGCCTGGATGACCACTCCCATTCCTTTGACATTAAGCCATTTAGCACCGTAGATTTTTCTACCATTTCTACACCACATTATGAAGACAATCCTGAAGAGAACACATTCTTTCCCAGAAATGACCAGACAGCCACTGATTATAAGTATGATCTGAAGCTACAAGAATGCCAAAGTATGCTGTCTCCTTTCAAGTTCCAGGTCCATCTTGTGTAATGTCTGGCATAGAGAGACGGTTTAACTGGTTAGCTTCATTGCTGCTATGGCGTGCACCGTATTTAAGTTTTATATCCTTAATATGACATGTCTGCTCAGCTTGTGAGGGTGAATTTGTACAGAGTCTCACAGAGATGCTCCCACCCTTTCCTCTCATCCTCTGTTGCTGGTAGAAATTAATTAAATTATCCAACATTAATATGAGTAGCGCTGAGCAGAGACCAAGTTGACCAATGTACCAGTATTTCTTTTTTATCACCATTAAATTTGCAAGCGATCCTGCTGTGATATCTCAGAATAGGGTATTTCTGCATTTCCAACGGATATACACATATTCATAGTATCCATCAGCAGAGATTCTCCGTGAGAGCTCAAGGTAACACTATTTCAGATTCTCCTCTCTTACGCCAGCTTAGCTGGACATCTTCACATCCATGGATATCCTATAAAGGAAAGTGTGCAGATATGTTTAAATCAGGCTTTCAGCTGTTGTGGCAGCTATTGGAGCAATGTATAAAGCTCCCAAGATGTTTGTCTATGCTACAGGTTTAGCTGACTTGTGTCAATATAAAAATCCAATGGAAACTACTCATTAGATTACAGCAGATCTCTCACCCGAAGAGAGTTACGCTGGCCATGTATCTGCCGGGTATGTTTGATGCAGTTAGAATGGGACAGAATGCTGTCTCCAGACACAGAGTTTAACGCACCCCAATATCATGTGCACAGTGACTATTATCACCCCTAACTCTTCCTATTGCTCCATATTACCAGTGTCAAAATCCTGATGCACTGAAAAACATTATTAAAATCCCCTTGCAAATCTGCTGTTATTAAATTCCATTACTAATACAGCAGGAGAGGATATCATATAAAGCAGAATATAATGTACAGTACATAAACAAACTACATTACATTGACAAATAAATACATGCTTAACTAATCATATGGGGATTTTTAACATACAAAAGTAATATTTTTCCATTCTGATTAATTCTATAGTAAACTTGTTACTGTGTAATAGACGTTTGTTTTTTTTAATAATTTACCTAAAGTTAATGACTTACAATACTGAAGATCTGTTTGAATGCGGAAGCAGCTGTACAGTACTGTTTGTTTTAAACATTAAAAGTATAGTCTTTTTCGTGTTTTTTTCTAATAGATACAATAAAGTTAGAGCCTCCGTCACCGCCTTACTTGCCAGACAAAAGTCAGGCGTACAGTAAATCTCAGGATGAAACGTCCAATTCGCTGATTGCCATAGAATGCAGAGTCTGCGGAGACAAGGCGTCTGGATTCCATTATGGCGTTCATGCATGTGAGGGGTGCAAGGTACTGTAAATACACAGAAGTACAGTATGAATGCAAATAGTGGGAGGTAGTATAAAGGATTTGGGTTGTAACACAGACATTAATACACAGAATACAAATATTAAGAAGAGTATAGAATAAATGGGTGGATTTCCCAGGGTCAGTAGTTTCCCTGTATACTGTTCCGTACAGCCACACCCTGCTCAGGTAAAAAGGGGCACCTTTAGTTTTCATAAATTGTTATATATTTCTCACTCAATCCCCATGGAAATCTGTGATATTCTAGGTCTGCTCTGCAGATTAACACTATATAGAAGCGCAATATGGACAATCAACTGGTAACTAAATGTCAGTATATTATGCCAGCAGGTAGCAGATACGCTGCGGGAGGTTCGTGTTCATTTAACGAGAAATAGGAGTTTTTCCTTCGTATCTCGTAAATGTGTTAAACTGCTGTAATCTGGTCTAACCCTAACTCTAACACTGAGATTACTATAAAGTGTGTGATCAAAATGTCCTTCTGCTCAAACGCCCAAAGACGAGAACGCCGCTGTCTGATTGTATAACCGATAACGCGCTGATCCCGCTGATCCCGCTGATCCCGCTGATCCGACTGCTCCCGCTGATCCCGCTGATCCGACTGCTCCCGCTGCTCCCGCTGATCCCACTGCTCCCGCTGATCCCACTGATCCCGCTGATCCCGCTGATCCTGCTGATCCCGCTGATCCGACTGCTCCCGCTGCTCCCGCTGATCCCACTGCTCCCGCTGCTCCCACTGATCCCGCTGATCCCACTGCTCCCGCTGATCCCACTGATCCCACTGATCCCGCTGATCCCACTGCTCCCGCTGATCCCGCTGATCCCGCTGATCCTGCTGCTCCCACTGCTCCCGCTGATCCCGCTGATCTCGCTGATCCCACTGCTCCCGCTGCTCTCGCTGATCCCACTGCTCCCGCTGATCCCGCTGCTCCCACTGCTCCCGCTGACCCCGCTGATCCCACTGATCCCGCTGATCCCGCTGATCCCGCTGCTCCCGCTGCTCCCGCTGATCCCGCTGCTCCCACTGCTCCCGCTGACCCAGCTGATCCCGCTGCTCCCACTGCTCCCGCTGATCCCGTTGCTCCCGCTGCTCCCGCTGCTCCCGCTGATCCCGCTGATCCCACTGACCCGACTGCTCCCGCTGATCCCGCTGATCCCACTGCTCCCGCTGATCCCGCTGCTCCCGCTGATCCTGCTGCTCCCACTGCTCCCGCTGATCCCGCTGATCTCGCTGATCCCGCTGCTCTCGCTGATCCCACTGCTCCCGCTGTTCCCGCTGCTCCCACTGCTCCTGCTGACCCCGCTGATCCCGCTGATCCCGCTGCTCCCGCTGCTCCCGCTGATCCCGCTGATCCCACTGCTCCCGCTGCTCCCGCTGACACCGCTGCTCCCGCTGACCCCGCTGCTCACACTCCTGAACGAGTGTTTTACGAATTCGTTTTTTTCAGTCCTCCTAACGAACATTAATTATCAGGAAACATGGTATATAAGTAAGCTCTGTGGACCATAATCCTTGCTCTGTCTCACCCACATTATAACGCGCTTATCTTCTTCACTAAACAGCACGTTGTAACTATGCACCTGATGAGGTCATCACGCCGTCACCAATTTCAAAGAATATTTATTAAATTATCAAATAATTCTTAAATGTAATAATGTGCTGACAGACCTAAAATTGCTCCAATTTTCATGGAGATTTTGTGATTTTTCTGCAAGATATGATGAAAAATAAAAGGGGTCCCGATTATTTCTGAACACGGCAATAATAACACAAATGAAAGGAAACTTGTAGATTAAACCTATGAGGTTCTGAAAGCTTTGTATATTATAATTTCATAAATTAAGAACCTTAACGTCATTACTCTAAAATATAAAATAGTCTACAAGGAATGTACGTTTCTCACAGACTAGTCCAGCTGCTACACATTTTAACTACATTACGGGTAACCACTGTAAGTGAAAATTAAATTACTAGTGAACATTAAATAACTAGTTTTAGGCAAACTTACAAAAGATGTCAGCATACAAACATTTTTGAAAAGTCATACATTTGAAGAAAAAAAACCTAGGAAATTCTAATAAAAGGATTAATAAACAGCATTGTAAATCGTGGGGAAATCATATACAGGCATACCCCGCTTTAAGGACACTCACTTTAAGTACACCCGCGAGTAAGTACATGTCGCCCAATAGGCAAACGGCAGTTCACGCATGTGCCTGTCAGCACGTCCTGAACAGCAATACCGGCTCCCTACCTGTACCGAAGCTGTGCGCAAGCGGGGAGACTATAGAGCCTGTTACACATGCGTTATTTACATCAATTATGCATGTATATGACGATTGCAGTACAGTACATGCATCAATAAGTGGGAAAAAGGTAGTGCTTCACTTTAAGTACATTTTCGCTTTACATACATGCTCCGGTCCCATTGCGTACGTTAATGCGGGGTATGCCTGTATCTACTTTCGTTCGCTGTTTGTTTCCCATTTCACTGGTTACTTTTCTTCTTGAATCAAAGCTGTGTACATAGAAGGGCAATTGGAAAGTTTGTAAATACATTTATAACTCTGTAACTATGTACAGACAAAGAGCAGCAATATGTGGTTCAGTACGACAGAGTAACGTACATAGAGATCTGTCATTTTACTGCAATTTCAACGTAAAGACGGAGCTATTAATATAGTCCTTTCCTCCAGTGAGATTTCTTACTTGTAACAGTATGTGTTAGTCTGTTAATATGTGTGTAGTTTTACCTACATGGGACGGTTCTTTAGAATACCCGCTTCCTAATTAAAGCATGATGATAATAAATAGTCTAGTACTAATGCCTCTCTCTGCCTTGGAAGCGTGAATTGAATCCCAGGGCAAACTCTGCTGTGACCGACTTTAACTCCCTCTTCTCCACGTACCAACAGTTAGATGTGCTTTACTGGGCAGGTAGTACTGTATACACTGCAATGCTATGAAGGAAAATATATGATTATTACCATAAACGAAGATAAATAATATTATTACAATAAACACAGGAAATAACTGCCCATTTATAAGAATCCTACAACAGATATAAACCAGCATATAAAAACTTGACATTGCTTTTTCTCTTGAGAATTTCAGATTTATTGTTTAATAGGTCTCTTCTTTAAATGTTCTCCAGTACACGTGAAGAAGAAACCGCTGAGGTTTTGAAAGCTCTGTGCATTCATTTCATCTATGAAGATTCTGAATTTTGGTTCCAAAACTACAGTGAATCTACAATTCTCCATGACAAATACTGTATGGTTAATAGAACTTTGAACTACAATAAATGTCATTAAACCAACAAGATAGTTCTTCAAATATGTCATCTCTCTTGCAGGGATTCTTCAGAAGAACAATCAGATTAAAGCTAATTTATGAGAGGTGTGATCTTAACTGTCGGATTCACAAGAAGAGCAGAAACAAATGTCAGTATTGCAGGTTCCAAAAGTGCCTGTCCGTTGGGATGTCTCATAATGGTGAGTATCCATACCCATTACAGGTTGTACTTACTGTATGCTTATCTGCATGTATTTAGGAACTATGTATTAGGATGAACCCCACTATATACACCATGCATTAGGTAAACCTGTATCTGGTGTGTAGCGTGTGCATGAAATGAAGGCCCAGCTTTAATAAGCTCTGTTAAATGAGGGCCTAAAATAGGAATGTGCATTATTTTCCACGATTTTACTAACATAATTATATGCAAAAGTTACAGCCATCCTTGTAATGTATTAACCCTATAGTAGACTAAGTGGCCAGCTACTTATGGGTAAATCACTGGCATTTAATGGGTTATTGACCACTTTATATATGTTGACATTTATATTTTGATTATGTTTGTATGGCACATTTTATTGGACAATGGCCTACCGTCCTTCTTGGCAGCTTTGGCTACTTACCTGGGGTTTGTACAGGTGTGTTGGGGCGGGGGTAGTGGTGTTTGGTTTCCTGGGAATGGTGGTTAGGCTCAGCCGGTGGCAGGAAGGTAGGGGTTAAACCCTTGTTTAGCAACGAATGTCGTGCTAGCCCCTTTGGTATACAAGGGGATGTGCGTAGTCTAGTGTTAGCTATATCTTATAAACCCGTTAGAGCCCTTTGTGGCCCGTTGGTCATTGGTTGCCCATGACTAGCTGGCCACTTGGACTTCTTCTAGGTATTCTATTTCTCATTACTAGAATCCTAACGTTATTTCCCAGTGTTCACCTTAACTGCGCTTAGTGAATAGGCGCCTGTATGCCTATGCTTTTGACTAATTTGCATATCATGTTGATTAAGGTCCGTTGTAAATAACACTATGCTTTTTACAGGAGTAAGTTTGGGTGCACGTTACGTGAATACTGCATTACTATTAAACGTAACCTCGCGTCACATTAACTAGCAGAGCTTCCTGACACTGGGGGTAAGGCTCCGGGTATAGTGGGCGCTCACACTACGGACATGGCCTAAGGCTTTGCTCATTTATGTCCAACACATTTTATTGAAGTTTCATTAAATATATGAATGTATGTGGCTTATTAATGTAGCAGTATTAGTAATAAGAAAAGGAGGAGACCAACAAATGAATTAACCTGCAAGTTATGTGTACATTAAGTAACGCCTCTCTAAGTCCTCCTCTTGTTATTTTCATGTATTAAATAGCATATTGATGGCGATGGGCGCTATGAGATGCATTTCCTATAAATTACGTGGCGTTTAAACGTAATTTAACAGACTTACTTTGTCTCTTTATTGTTATTGTCATAAGGTTATTTATTTTTCAGAAAATCCAAAGGTCAAAGTGTAATGTTAGTGTGTGGTGCAGAGTGCTCCTGTATTCCTATTTACACGCCCGTGTTGTTAGTGTGTGGTGCAGAGTACTCCTGAATTCCTATTTACACGCCCGCGATGTTAGTGTGTGGTGCAGGGTACTCCTGTATTCCTATTTACATACCCGTGATGTTAGTGTGTGGTGCAGGGTGCTCCTGTATTCCTATTTACACGCCCGCGATGTTAGTGTGTGGTGCAGAGTACTCCTGTATTCCTATTTACACGCCCGTGTTGTTAGTGTGTGGTGCAGAGTACTCCTGTATTCCTATTTACACGCCCGCGATGTTAGTGTGTGGTGCAGAGTACTCCTGAAATCCTATTTACACACCCGCGATGTTAGTGTGTGGTGCAGAGTGCTCCTGTATTCCTATTTACACGCCCGTGTTGTTAGTGTGTGGTGCAGAGTACTCCTGTATTCCTATTTACACGCCCGCGATGTTAGTGTGTGGTGCAGAGTGCTCCTGTATTCCTATTTACACGCCCGCGATGTTAGTGTGTGGTGCAGGGTGCTCCTGTATTCCTATTTACACGCCCGCGATGTTAGTGTGTGGTGCAGAGTACTCCTGAAATCCTATTTACACGCCCGCGATGTTAGTGTGTGGTGCAGGGTACTCCTGTATTCCTATTTACACGCCCGCGATGTTAGTGTGTGGTGCAGAGTGCTCCTGTATTCCTATTTACACGCCCGTGATGTTAGTGTGTGGTGCAGAGTGCTCCTGTATTCCTATTTACACGCCCGCGATGTTAGTGTGTGGTGCAGAGTACTCCTGTATTCCTATTTACACGCCCGCGATGTTAGTGGGTGGTGCAGGGTGCTCCTGTATTCCTATTTACACGCCCGCGATGTTAGTGTGTGGTGCAGAGTACTCCTGTATTAATATTTACACGCCCGTGTTGTTAGTGTGTGGTGCAGAGTACTCCTGTATTCCTATTTACACGCCCGCGATGTTAGTGTGTGGTGCAGAGTGCTCCTGTATTCCTATTTACACGCCCGCGATGTTAGTGTGTGGTGCAGAGTACTCCTGTATTCCTATTTACACGCCCGCGATGTTAGTGTGTGGTGCAGGGTACTCCTGTATTCCTATTTACACGCCCGCGATGTTAGTGTGTGGTGCAGGGTGCTCCTGTATTCCTATTTACACGCCCGCGATGTTAGTGTGTGGTGCAGAGTGCTCCTGTATTCCTATTTACACGCCCGCGATGTTAGTGTGTGGTGCAGGGTGCTCCTGTATTCCTATTTACACGCCCGCGATGTTAGTGTGTGGTGCAGGGTGCTCCTGTATTCCTATTTACACGCTCGCGATGTTAGTGTGTGGTGCAAGGTACTCCTGTATTCCTATTTACATGCCCGTGATGTTAGTGTGCGGTACAGGGTACTCCTGTATTCCTATTTACACGCCCGCGATGTTAGTGTGTGGTGCAGCGTACTCCTGTATTCCTATTTACACGCCCGCGATGTTAGTGTGTGGTGCAGCGTACTCCTGTATTCCTATTTACACGCCCGCGATGTTAGTGTGTGGTGCAGGGTGCTCCTGTATTCCTATTTACACGCCCGCGATGTTAGTGTGTGGTGCAGAGTACTCCTGTATTCCTATTTACACGCCCGCGATGTTAGTGTGTGCTGCAGAGTACTCCTGTATTCCTATTTACACGCCCGCGATGTTAGTGTGTGGTGCAGAGTACTCCTGTATTCCTATTTACACACCCGCGATGTTAGTGTGTGGTGCAGAGTACTCCTGTATTCCTATTTACACGCCCGCGATGTTAGTGTGTGGTGCAGGGTACTCCTGTATTCCTATTTACACGCCCGCGATGTTAGTGTGTGGTGCAGAGTACTCCTGTATTCCTATTTACACGCCCGCGATGTTAGTGTGTGGTGCAGAGTACTCCTGTATTCCTATTTACACACCCGCGATGTTAGTGTGTGGTGCAGAGTACTCCTGTATTCCTATTTACACACCCGTGTTGTTAGTGTGTGGTGCAGAGTACTCCTGTATTCCTATTTACACGCCCGCGATGTTAGTGTGTGGTGCAGGGTGCTTCTGTATTCCTATTTACACACCCGCGATGTTAGTGTGTGGTGCAGAGTACTCCTGTATTCCTA